>NC_081824.1:186848432-187028432 GCF_030867095.1 Alligator mississippiensis | reverse complement strand
CCTTCAGCACATACACTCTTCCAAACAGAACACAAACAACTGCTTGTATATACTTTCTCTTAGAAAACAAAAAAATCAGGACATATTTTCCCTTTACTACAGATATTGAAAGCAACAAATTGTTTTCATTCCAATTATTTAAAGAGACAACTAACAAAGCCCCCAGTGACTCAGCATCATGCCTCCTATTTCACTTATGACACTGATTAAATTGTATTTGCCTACACCACATAGCAAAATTAAATAAATAACTATCATCTGATCAGTGCTTTTCTGGGATAATATCATCAGCAAACACTTTTCTAGATGACTTAAAATAATCATGCAGTTTAAAATCCTCTAAGATCTAATGGTAACATTTGATATTAAGTGATATATATGCTTCATATTATTTTATACCTTAAAGCATGCTTGATCATTTAATTAACATTGAACCTGTACCTAGATTTTCATCAATGTTCATGCTTGTTTGTTATCCATGTACCTTATAACATTCTTTAAAAATGGTTAGAGCAGTTGATGCATTTTGCAATCAAGTGAAAAGTGCATACAAAGTACAAAGTCTCTAAAGCTGGTGTGATTCTTTGTGCTGTAGTCCTTTTCATATATTCAAAGTGATTGTAAAACACTATCATCCTGATTTAGTAGCATTTGCTCAGAAATATGTGATTAGAGAAAGTGCAGTGGAAATACGATAACTGCCCTTAAATGCAATAGGTTGTAAGAGATGAAGCTCATCTTTTACTTATTTTCTGTTTCATGGATGAAGCTGTTTTGTCAAGCAAAATAATGTTACCGTTTATAATAGTATATTTTGGACATAATAAATTCCTGATTTCAGTATATACACTCTAGAAGATGACCTCCAGAAAGGTAGTTGCCTTCTTAATTCTAAGCAATATCGCTTTGCCATTATTTGTGTGAACTCTGCTGTATGCAAATCTAATCATGATCCCCTAGTTCAAGTAACTTTTATATAAAATAATCTTCCGCAACTTTGTTAATAGAATTATTCATTTGAGTAGGGGCTGCAAGAGAAAACCCTTTTTTGTATTTATAGATTAAAAGAGCTTTGGGCAGTGATCTTCTCTTTCAGTACTGATACATGTATTTATACTAGTATAAAATAGTAAAACTGCAGTACAATAAAACAACAAAATTAATATTGCTAAAATCAACCACTTATTTACCTCTCTCTCTCCAACTGTCTCTCTGAAATGAATATAGTAGAAAAATTAAAACTGCTAGAAATCCTTTGTAAAAAGGGGGAAAAAAACCACAGAATTATGACATTTTATGTTTATACTGTTATAATGGTAGGGCTAGATGTATTACAAAGAAAATACCTTGATCAGCATAGAAGAGTCCAGCAACAAGTACTGTGTAGATCAGATGCCCGTTAGGTTTATTTGGGGATAACCAATTTACTAGAATTCCTCTGGATCCATTAATGGTGGCAAACATTTCAACTGTACCTTCTGGTGCAGCTTCTGCTGTACGAGCCTCTACCTGCAAATTTAACCATGAGATAGAGATGTGCTTCTGTAGCCTGTACACACATGAGGAAACATGTTATACAACAGCTTAAGATATGTTTATTTGATTTAAAACATATATTATTAATGAACATTTCACACTGGTGTATTTTCTTTAAAAGTATTTTCCTCTCTCCTTACCCTCACCCCAACATTTGCTTACAAACTGTCTACTAATTCAAATATTTTATGAGAATATTTGTTCATAGGATTGGATCTAAAGCTAGAAAATGGAGAAGAATGAAGTACTCCAAGACTCAAACCCTGAAAATGTAGTAGCATCTGAATCTATTGCCTGATTCTTGCTCAGCAGTCCAGAGAAAGAATAGTAGAAGGAAAGTGGATGTGGAAGGGAAATGGAAGAAATTTAAGATCCCTTAAACTTACTAAGGTTAAAAGACAAGTTTAATATAAAAATGAGCAATGGTCCCCTTTGTATATTACTATAGTCACTTGACAAAAGAAGAATATCCTTGGTCAAGTTTGGCTTATACCCTGAGGTGCAGTTCCTGGAAGATCTAAGACATAGTGAAAAGTAAGCCTTTGAGGGGAAACTGAAAGATGACAAAACTGCTAGCAAGGGCAATAAGGACAAGCATCTTAATCTTAGGGCTTTATTTTCTAAACAAATGAAAAATTCATAATTATAGTGGAATTTGGTTTTTATTAAGCATAACTTATA
The DNA here is from genome assembly GCF_030867095.1 of Alligator mississippiensis. Taxonomy (NCBI): domain Eukaryota; kingdom Metazoa; phylum Chordata; order Crocodylia; family Alligatoridae; genus Alligator; species Alligator mississippiensis. The sequence goes on along the minus strand of NC_081824.1, from coordinate 187,026,215 downwards.
GCCATGATTCAAAGTTATGGATCAAAATTTAAGGTCCAAAATGTATTACTTATGATGGTAAGCTTATATCTCACCCATAATTTATATGGTGTTTTCTAAGGTAGGAAAAAAGTGAAATCTTTTCCATGTCTCTCAGCTTTATATAAAGAGTATTACAGTTTGTGGGAGTTCCACTTAGGGCTAGTTTTAATCTATTATACCTTCTACAGCATCAAAATGTCAAGGGGTATTCTCTGTCTTTTCAAGATGGAGATTGTATATTTTATGCCTGATTTGGGAAGTTAATTATTCTGAGGATTTATTTTACAGATGTAATTGTCTTTCATGCACAATGTATACTAGACATCCATAATTCAGCACAGCACTCTAAGTACAAGATTAACTTTAAAGCAGCTGAATATTCCAACTGAAGTCAAAAGGATTACTTATACATGTAAAGGCCACATCTACACGAGATGCTGATTGCACGGTAGCTTGTTACTACTATATGGTAGAGTCACGTGGCACAAAGCATGACATGATGCTACTGCACAGTAGGAACAAGCTACTGCACAGTCCCATCACTTTAAAGCTGTTTGACAATGCTACTGTGCAGTAGCTCCAGTCACTGCACAGTCATTTAGTACTTGTGTATGCAAGTACTAAATGACTGGACTGTAAGAACTGCGCAGTGAGTCTCTTGTGTAGATGTGGCCAAAAATAAGCAAAGGCTTCAGTGCCTTCTGGATAATGGCCAGAATGATTTGCATCCTGCAATCAAAAATCAAACTTTATGACAGTGTTACACTATTTTATACTTCCTACTCTGTCAGACCTTCCCTCTGAGGTACTGAGTGCCTAATATAAGTTGCTGTTTACCCTCAATACCTCCAAATATTAGAAAGAAACTAAATGTCTTGGTTCTCAGATTAATGACCAAGGGAATGATACCTTCAATACTACATAAGTACTAACTATTTATTACCTTATTTCTGTCTTATAATATGTAGCCATGACTGTGAGAAGCAAGCATTTCTAGGAGATCATTTTCATTAAATAAGATACTGTAATTATTTTAATATAAAAAAGCACTGAGCAATTCCTAGTATTCTACTTATATGGAGTAATCATCACAAAATACTAAAACTCTTGAATCTTACACTGATCATATTTTATTTATAACTCTGACTGATTTTTAAGGGAAAAATTGTGTTGAAATAAGTCTTGTTCATCACTTATTACAGTTTTCACCTTTTAGGATATTATGTATGAAATACTACTGCTACTACTACTATTAAAATATTGGTTAGAAACTGTATGTAATATAACTGTATTTGGGCAATGTATATTCAATAGTAATTTTGTTTCAAGTCTAAGCATTCTACAAGTATATATTGTGCAAAAGAGGACATTTTGAGTTTCCTATGCTGTACATTCCCCTATATTTAACTCTTCTCATATTTCTAGATGTGTTGCAATAATTTAAAAAGTAACAAAAACACTTGACAACCATATGAATTAAAAATCCTAAGATAATCATAGTTAAAATAACAATAATTATACCATATTAGTCTGTTTTGTCCAAGTAAATTAGGATAACATAAATACTGTACTACAAACTTAAAATATGAAAGGTTTTTGAAAAGTGAAACAAATAGAGTTAATTATTAATAATTTTTTCTCGTAGCTATCATAAATTCTTCCAAAATATTTCAATGTATTTCTCTCTATTTCTCTTATTTTTTTCAAAATCAAATGCAGATTTTTTTTCCATAATAGTTGGAACAATTCATACACTGAAGTATTTAGATATAACTATCTATTTCAGTTTCCATAATGAATCAAGCAGAGATACATTAATGTAATTTCCTCAAGGATAGCTTTAATGTGTAAAGAAGAGGCAGCAGGTTAAAATTAGTTCAGATTCCAAAGAGATACCTCTTTGCTAGCAGGACAATAAAACTGATGATTTTGGAATACATATTTTCTAGGTTTACTTGAAATAAATTGTAATCATTACAAAAAACAGTCTAACAATGAAAAAAAAAAATCAGCAACCACTGAAAGAAAAAAAATCCTTGCTGATAAATGGAACTGGCAACTCTCAAATAACTGATTAAAATCTTCACAGCCACCTTCAAAAATGTAAGCTGGAAAAATCCGGCGCTTAAGGTAGTGGCAAAGAATCTCTTCAATCGATTAGGGCACATTAAATAAGAGATCAGCAACAAAAATAGCTGGAAGGATAATATCAGTTTACTTCTGGGAGATGTTCCCCGTACTATTTAGAGTACTCAAAGAGACAAAGTTTTTTTTAAGAGTTAGATTTATGCTGTAATTGATATAAAAATCTTTCAGAAAATCAAATGAAGATGCAGTGCTCTAAGTTCCTGGCATCATTTAGGTGAGTTGCTCTAAATAAAGGCATACTTCAATTTCTGCGATTAGAGATGGATCACTGGCTTGGGAAAATAGTTTGCGTACTGATCGTGGGATGCAGATAAGTATCAGCTAGAGCGACCCCTACTTTGAACTGCACTGAAAGTCAAGCTAGGCTAGGAATTAAGTGAAGTAGAAAGCATGTTAAGAAAAGAAAAGGAACAAAGAAACAATTCTGTTTTCTCTCCACTTTATTTTAATATGCATTTTATGGATCAGGTCCCTAAAAATAACTGGTTTATCTGAGCTGCCAATGGGATTCTAAAATGCCCCATGTTAAAAAAGTGCTACTTGTACAATGGAACAGATGTAACATGATTTTGTATACAAGCTCTCATCCCTGCACTTTGAATACTTAAAAAAAAGTTTAAATTTCTGGTATATGAGAAGGTTCTTTAACATGGAGAAGAAAATCTGGCAAAAAGCCATTCATGCTTTTAAGAGTAAATATCCATCAAAGCAGTCTAAGCTATAAAATGTTTAATGGTTATAAAGTCTACAGCCCTGTTCTACAGATAGATGATGTTACCAGCATTTGAAAGCAACTAATCTTGGGAAGACATGGGAAATGTGATCAAAAATAGGGAAGGAAAAAATTAAACCTTGAAGCTCTTCTTTGAGTTACTATTTATATAGCATAGTCTATTGCCATTAGAAAGTATGATGTTAAAATAAACACAGAATGATAGAGAAAAAAAGTGCCAAAATCACCACCTTATTACAATAAAAAACATTTCTGGTATAAAAAACTGTATGGGCAGTGCTATAATTTACTAAAGAATTAAACCTTGTAAAATATAAAAAGATGCTTTCAGCAACACTTTAAAAGTCATCTACAGCTATTATTACTTAAGTTATTTATGAGCTGCAATGTTACACATGCATATTTGGTTTGTCAGCCCAACAGCTTGTCTAAAGATCTATAATAACAAAAGTGTTTTATGCCACAGAAGACTTGTTTTCAGAATTCAATGCTAATATTAACACAATCTTAAATCCTGGGTATAGTGTTTTTCATGCCAGACTAATATAATATTATTTTCCATTTTCGGACAGATTTGTGTTTCACAGATATTTTCCAATTAGCATGACAATTTTTTGAGAAGTGTTGTCATATTTTGTCTTCTCTACTCCTTATATTATCCTCCGCGCTTTTGGTCAGGCAGCTAGAATTTTGCTCATTACTGGAACAGTAACTCTCCCTTTATATATGTCCTTATAAATCAGGTTAAACCACATCTGCACCTTTTAAACATATTAATTCTACTTAACTTCAATAACATGTGTTTCAGCCTCAGATTTAACTCCCAATCTCTTCCTTTTCTGTATCTATACTCTATTTTGGAACTGTGCCTAGTGATGACCTATCAAATCCTTAGCAGCTCTTAAATAGCATTTTTTATAAAATGTCACATTTTGCCAGATGGGCTAGGACTGACCAGAGTGAATCATCACCATTTAGTCTGCTATTCACTGCCATCTGACATTTATTACATTCCCAGAATGCAAATTGAGGTACTCACCAATGGACCCAAAGCACAACCTTTTGCAGTACATGCCCGGACTCTGAAGGAGTGCAGACTCCAAGGAGCAAGTCCATAAGCATAATAACTTAGCTGTGATGAATTCTGCATCAAAATGCCATTCATATACAATCCATAACTATTAATAATACCTATAAAAACAATATTATATTTAACAGCATTCAATTCATATCTGCATTACAACAAGAGCAGAAACAAATAGCTTGAAGCTACAAAAATATGAAGGTGCTAATGAACTGTTTGTTTTTTTTAAATAACTACTAGAATTTCAAAATCTGTACCAGAAATGCCTGTATGTCTCTGAGATAAAACATATCCTCCATCTTAGAAGGCTGAAAGTCTGGCAAGTGGTCTGCATTCATCTTGTAAAAAAATCACTGTGCTTCAAAGAATATACCCTAATAGACATGTTTCTGAACTAAAACAGTCATGGTAATCTTAGAACTGAGAAAGTTGAGGCAATTCTGTTTCACAACCTACTCTGCATGCAAATGCACACACAGATTAAAACAAGGACATGAAGATATATAGTGACCGTTTTAAACCCTACCACCTTCAGACTTAGAGAAAATAGTGATCTACACAGTAAATACAATACTGAAGGAGGATTAAGTCACCATCCGAGGCCACAAGAACAATCTTTTCAACTATCACATTGACCTTAGCCTTTAGCCAATGGAATATGCAGAGAGAAATACCTACATTTAAATATATATGTATCATACTTAAAGATAAAACCTTTCAAACATTTCTAATAGTCAAAATTTGCAGTCTATATTTTTGTAGAGCTCTATTACATTTGGGATGCATGATAAGCAGACAGCAAATGTATTCTGTCACACTAAATGCTTTAACAAAATTCCTTTTTGTTGCCAGTTTGCAAGTAGATTTTCCATTCACTAACCTCAAATAAACTATTTATCCTCAAATAAATTAATCTGTTCTTTTCTAGACTGTAGTTTTTACATGACTGGTTAAACAGAGCCTACCTTGTACAGTATGGTACCTATGTCGGTCAATTTAATTTTCAGTATGTGATATACAATTGTTTCAGAGTCTCCTGCATGAGTAATATTAACAGGAATGCTATTGGGGTGAAATGGCTGCTGTCTTATTAAAATCAAAGGAATAAAATATGTGCAACAATCTAGAGTGAAACAATATTTTTAGGGGAGGGATAATGATGGTGGCTGAGTTTTACAGAAGTGTGCTACTCTCATATGCAAAATAACCCAAGTCTCCACTTTTCCAAAGGGAATACTACTAGGTCTAGATGAACCCTGGGTGAAGGTTCACCTGGGTGGGTAAGCTGGAAAATGTGTTTTCATGAACTGAATGAAAATGGTCCCTTGCAGGTTTGCTTAGAGCTTGAAGGTCAACTAACTTGAAACTCGCTCCCAGCTACCATTCCTTCCTTCTCACACCTGGATACATTCCTCTCCTTTTATTAGCTCTTTAAAGTAGAATTCCAAGACTTGCTGAGTATGTGGAGATGTATGTCTGAGAAACACAAACCAGCTCAAAAAAGAATTCCAACTTCCCTACTGGGAAGAAAATCCAAGCACATGTCCAAAACCTCTGGTAATAATGATGTGAGGTTTGCACACAGAGCAAACCTATCAATCTAGTTTGTATATGTTACAAAGCTGTAGACTGAATCTCTTGTACAACAGGGATTCTGATCCTTGAAGTCTGAACACTTTCCTTTAGAAAAAGGGTCATTGCTCCAGATGTGGCAAATATGATGGTGGTGATTAGAACAGAAATCTCAGTGTTTTATATGTCATACAACATATTGTTTTGTTTCATATGATCATTTTATATTTCTATGTGAAATTGCAGTTGAGTTATAAATCTCTATGCCTAGTATTCCTGGCAAAAAATAAAAAATAGGGTTTCTGCCCATGCAGCTTATATATTATGGAATTCTCCACATTGTTCCTGAACTAAAACTGTGCTATGCTATTATTTAACAACTTTACATGCTATACTGGCACCTTTTCAAAGAACTGCTGCAGTTTTTATTGGGAAGCTGTGTGGTAATATATCATTTCAAGTCAAATCCTCCCATCTTGGCACTTGGGTTGTACAAGTGCCTCTTCAGCAGATGACTCGGCACTAAAACTGTGCAAAACTCAGCACCTGTGCTAGTCAGAGTTCTGTTTCAAGTTTTTCCAGTGTCAGGTTGCATAGGTTAATACTCCCCGAGTTATTGGTTCAAGGAAAACTCAGCTCCCATCACTTACATTTACTTGATTTCCATCTCACTGAGCCACATTTAAGCCATTATAGGCAGTTTTAATTTAAACTACCCTTTACTGAATGCCGGATCCTGAAATACTTGGTATATTCTTTGCAGGGAAATCTCCTATGGAATCAGAATCTCTCTCTCACCCTAGGATGAGTTTTGGGATGTTAATACCAATTCGCAAAGACAGTCAATGGCTGACAAGTGAATAACTAACATAAATTTAATTCAGTATACAGTGGACACCATTAAAAACAGGTAATTTACCACTGATTGCAACTATATTCCCTTTGGGTGTCTGCAATAATTCCTACTGAACCCACAAAGTAAAAGATCAATATATTTCACATCAATTTTTTTTTAAATAGCACCTTTTCATTTTGTTTATTATAATTAAGCTATCAAAGGACCATAGAAAATAGGTTTCAAAGGTAGGATTTAGTCTAACCTGATGCAGGGTATTTAGTCGAACCTGATGCTCAAGGCAGGACTGTCCCTATGAGCCTATCCCTTAAATCTAACCTGTACTTAAAATCTTCCAGTGACACAGACTCTATAAACCACATGGGAAATCAGTTACCCACCAACAGATAGATAGATAGATAGATAGATAGATAGATAGATAGATAGATAGATAGATAGATAGATAGATAGATAATCACAGAATGGTTCACTTTGCAACTATTGAGCAATTTTAGACATGAACCAAATTGTGGGATAATAGTGTTAGAAGCATGAAATGTCTATGAACCTGACTTTCCAAAGCGCTCAGCAGCTGCCACTCCCCTTGATTTCAGTCAGTCCTGCAGGTTTTTGTTACTTCTGAATAATCAGCCCCATAGAAACTTCAAATGATTCTTACAAAGCTATAGTTAAATTTATTTTGAAGTTTTTTTTTTAATGTTGCAAACATGTTTGCATATGCCGATGGTGGCAGAGCTCCACTCATATATAGGCTACGCTTGAGGGTTCAATTAAAGAGTGAAAACAGCCTTCATATTGTTGAATAATCGCAACGCATTTATTCTTTCTTCAAAACTGAATTGTTTGATCTTACACTGAAAAGATTCTGTTTGAAACAGAAATGATTTTGCCTCTTAACCAAATGGGAAAATAATTCATAAATAAAAGTGAATAGAAATGGAGTTTCTGCTAAACTTTGAAGCAATGTATTTCACAGGTACATACACTGAAGTGATTCAGAGATGTGTATATTAAATTTGATTCCCTAAACTATCTCCATGAAAAGTTAGAACCTGCACTCAAAACAGGGGCAGGCATCATATAGACCACCCCCATCTCCACACATGCATGCATGTGTGCGTGCACACGCACACAAACACACAGCATTTGAGAACTACATTCCAACTAATCATGCTGCATCTTGACCTGCTTCCTAAGGTACAATGTTCCCAGGATTCCATATCAGGCTCACCTATCAAGAGAATGTTAAAGCACTTCAGTATGTGACCTAAAAAAATAGATAAATAAATTTAAACATGTTCAATTTACTTCAAAAGAATGATGTTTTAATTTAAACTGGTCAGGGCAGCCTTAAATATGAACATTGGCATTTGGGGCATGTTACACAGAAAAAAAAAGGAAACACTTTAAGTACTTATTTCAATAGCATGAAACACTCTAAAATAATGGACTAATCATTATTAATTCCTTTGGTATTTATTGTAATAGCATTAATCATGATGAACTCATTTCGTATTAATGTAGGTGTCATAAGTACCTCTATAGGATCCCTGCTGTAACTCAGCATTAATTAACTGGACCATTATTTTAAAGTGTTCCTGCAATAACAGCATTGTGGAGCATATACACTACATGTAGCAGCTTGCCAATATGCATTGTGAACTTTTGATACTTCTCTGAGTACTGTCAGAAAACAACTGTCTCTTTATTAAGCCAATTTATTATCTCCCAATTTTAACGTTCACAGTTAAATAAGTACTTCTGTCTGGCATGAGAGACCTAACTCTCTGCAAAGGAAAAAAGTGAATTTGAGAATGGAAAAAGATATGGTCTAGTGGTCTGAATATGAGATATGGGATCAGAAACTTGAGCTCTTATTTTAAATCAGACCATAATTCCCCTTGTGGAAAAATAACTTAACCTCTCTGTTTCCCCAGCCATCTTTGTGAAATTGTAGTAGTAACTGCTTACCTCTCTCACAGTGGTGTTGAAAGAATCAGTTAGTGAACATCTGTAACACACACTCAGTAAAGGTTAAAGAATAGTCAATGAGTTTACCTACTCCTCAAGAGTTCTCTGCAAAGATGACTGGCCCAGAAATAGTTAACAATGATAATAGGGTTTGGGGGTTTTGTGCATTTTATCATTTGAGACCTGATGAAGAATGCTTTGTCCAACTCTATCCCAGATACTCAGTGGGTGCGTCTACACAAGACATTTACTGCAGTTGACTAATTAGCTGCACAATATACATCTTGGTGTCTACATGTGCACCCCTAATTTACTCCACAGAAGGATAGTACTTGTAAATAAAAGTACTACTCTGCAGCAGAGTAAAAAACTGCTCCAGCCGAGCTCCATGTGCTGCACCTGAATAAACTGTGGAGTTTATTGCTCTGGAGTTAATTGTTCCTGAGTGCATGCATGTTCAAATGATGCACCCAGGATCAATGGACACTAGGGCAATAAGCTCCACAGTTTATTCAAGTGCCGTGATTACATGTGTAGATGCACCCACTTGGTCCAAAAAGATATCACCCTAAAAAATCTTTGCCTCTCACATAATTTCTGGACAATCACAACATCACTCTTACATTATCAACACACACACCATCACATATTGTGACAGCCTGCTGACTAAGTTCAGAAACTGTACAAGGCCACTGAGGATACTATCGCATGACTCGGTGATCACGCAGACACTGACTGACTGACTACCAATATATTTTTTGTCATCATCAAGGCCCCTGACAGATGTCGTTTTCATCAAGCAACAAGTAACTGTCATGCTATATGACCTGCTTCACGTTCACAGGGCAAGCTATCCACTGCGGGGGGAGGGGATGGGGAAGTGCTCTAAAAACTTTGCTCTGCCAGCACTTGCCAGGAAGGGGTGCTGGAAAGCTGCTGGCAGGGGCTGTCAGCCCTCAGATCTCCCCTTGGGTGAAGGAGCTACCCCCCTGAATCTTCTACAAAATGAGAGAGACCTGTTGAGGGGCTGGGGGCAGGGGTGAGGGAGCACTCACAATAGCTTATGAGATGCTTTTGTGTATGTGCTTTTCCTCTCTGCCAGTCTTGTCCCCACCATCAGCTCTCCAAATAAATTCACTCCCCATCTCTCAAATTATTATTGTGTAAGTAAAGAACCTCATGTTGAGTATCTGTTTACTCTGCTTCTCACAGGAACAGGCACTAATATCTCCTTAAAAAAGCAGCTTAGAAGGCTGGTTGGGGACAGAGAGGAGAGTGGTGAATCATGATATCTCCTGCTGAGGCACCCTGGGGCAGCAGGGTATGGCATGAGTCACAGCGAATCCACTTGCAGAAAAGGAGGAACAAAGAGAAAGCAGTCTACCTTTGGATGCTGGAGAACCTGACCAAATGCTAATTAGTGTGCTCCTGCAGCCTCCGCTTCCTGTGTATTGTGTCCCCATGCTTCAAAATGACAGCAACGGCACTGTAAAGATCATTGAATGAGCTTTAGTGAAATCACCCTCACTGCTATTTTGAAGCACAGGATGCTGAATACACGTGACAGTTCAGGCACTTTAATCAGAGCAGCTCTCAGAATCACTCTAATTAAAGCAACCCCCCACCCCTACCCTGGAGCATGTGTATAGATGCCCTATCATCCTTTCTGTGACATGCCACATATTCAAATTAAAGTTTGATAGAAACCAGCTACAATAATGTTTAACATTTTTCAAGCAGCATCTATTTGACTGGTTGGCCACTTTTATGGAGAACCACAAAAAAAAAAGAGTGCATGTAAATTGTGGTGCAGTATACTGATTCAGTGCAATCTCTAATTTTAAAGAGGAAAAGAGCTACTGTGTATAATTGCTAGGAACCAGCGTCAGTTGAGTATAAACTAGGGTTCAAGTCCTGCAAACTCTTGATAATACTTGTGTGTATGATGATAAAAAAATCATACTCTGAAATATTCTCTCCCAAACTGGTTTTGTGTCTGACACCCCTCTGAAGGAACTGTAGGCCAAGAGGCAGGATCGTATACTATAACAGGATCAAAATAGTATAGCATATCACCAAGAGCTGTTGGGTTAGATGCAGGAATTCTTAAATTAAGTTTCTGATTTATGTTATGCTATATGTCTCTATGATTTGAATGTAAAATTGCCCATCTTTTCTGTGGCCTAAGAGGTACTGTACATCTCATAGATAGTCAATGGTTTGGGGAAGATAACTGTCAGTGGAACACATCTCGTGTTTTTATAATAAAACCCCAATTAAGCAATTTCTGTTACACAAATAAATTCAGCTATATTTTCTCAGAAGTGCTTTGTCAAATCTCAGTCCAGAGTTGAGTGACACTGGGCCAAATTCACCAGAATTCAGTGAAAATTTGACTGAAACCAAGTCTCAGTTTCTGGTTTGGACTAAAAACCTCTTTAACACTTCAAGAGGGCTCAAAGCTTGATCTTCCTTTCATCTTACATGTTGTCATCCTTTCCAGGGAAGCCTGATAACCTAAAATCCTGTTCATCACCAATTTTGCATATTATCCTCTACTTTTTCTTCTCTAGTCATATTCACACACAGGCTGCTGGTCTTTTCTTCATCTGTCATCTTCCAGTAGGTCCACTTCTTTTAATTCCTAGGCTTTAGCACAGATTACTGCTCATTTCCATTTAGCAGCATCTAATATATGGATCTATAGAATGCAACAATGCATTGCCCAGACTCAGATGCAAGCCATTGCACCTCTCTGTAAGATATTTTTATAATAAAGGGCTCCTGATAACTACAAGGGAGATCCCAGTTTGTGGTCTAGGAGATACAGATATGGTAAAGTTGCACATTGCACTCAGACCATATTAAGGCCACTTGAAACACAAACATCTGCATATTAAAACTTATTAATATGTGCTAAGTGCCCGCTGAGCATCTCCAAGTTATACCACTTCAGGGAAAAGTTAACTCTGGGATGTGTTACCTCGTTAACTTCAGTCTGCTTTATGCTGATAAAACCGTTTGCAGTCCTCTAGTATCCCATGATACACTGCTCCCAGAATCCTGCCCCCACCCCCCAGCAGGGATAAAGCTCAGGTATCCTGGCTTCACAGCCTTCCCTCTATAGTGGTAAGTCAGAGCAATGTAGGCAAGAAACAGCATTCACCCTTAATGTGTGACTGCTCACAACATGTTCTAACTTTCATGCCACTTAACATTCCAACGATTTTGTATGGCTTAAATATAATATGTAACTTCAACTTATATACACACCTTGGCAGTTTCTCATGGTTTCAATCTGAAATCAAGCCAAAGTCAGTTGTTTGAACTGAGGTTTACTTCCTTTTTAGTTTGGTAGGTCAATACTCAGTTGGGGACTCTACCAGTGAAACCAAGAAAGGGAAAAGGTTTGCTTGTTCTTGCAGACAAACAAGGGAATCCTACCTGCCACCCCTTTAACCTACGACCACAAGCAGAGGTCAGAGAAGGCAGTAAGAACTGGGAAGTAGGAAGGGCTAAGGAAAAGTACCTCTAGCTGTTCAATTCCATATTTTAATTAAGCTAAGATCCTGTCCACCTGAAATCTTCTTTAACTTATAATGCAGTTTGAAAATGCTGACACAAGTATTATTTATAAACTAGCTGAAACCCACAAAACACAATAACATTTTCATTGCAAAAGTATTTCTTTAAATACAGGATTGTTAGTTATCCTTTGACCAAATACTTTAATGGAATCAAAACTTGTCATACTCAAAAAGTCTACATAAAGCTGTCCATGTGTAAACACAGGCTTAGGAATATAAATACATATTTTGTCAAAAGTCTGACCTTGTGAGTTGTTTATAATCATAGAATAAGAGGGCCCTTGTACACATGTACAAGGACTCTATCCGAAGAAGGTGGCAGGGATGGTGTATGGGGTGCTAGAAACCCAGGTGTGCTCGGGGAAGCTTGGGCTTTGTAGGCTTCCAGTGCCCCATGCACTGTCCCTGCTGCCTTCTCCAGTTCCCAGCACACCCAGCCACTCTTCTGCTACCTTCCCAGGGCAGCCAGGCTGTTCCTGAGTTGTTCCAGGTGGTGGAAAGGCAGTGGAGACAGTGCACGGGATGCCAGAAGCTTGCCAAGCCTGAGCTTCCCCAAACATGCCCAGGTTTCCAGCACCCTGTGCATCGCTGGAGCCAAATCTGCTGCCTGCAAGCTGGGGCTGCACCCATGCAGCTAGCACCCCACCCGGGCAGCCCCAGGGGGCACCACCACCATGAAGTGAAGCACTGCCCCCCACCCCTGCAACTCAAGGGCTGCGTGACCTGGCAGCAGCTTGCATAGGCAGGATCTGGTGCCACCACTGTGGAGGGAAACACCAGGGTGCCCTGCAGCTTCCACCCCAATCACAGGAGAGGCAGGCAGGCTCTGGAGGAAAAAAAATATTTGGGCTGCTGACTGCCCCCCCCACCAACTTTGACAGAGCCTTCCCACTCTGCGGAGGGGCGGGGGTGGTGGTACTTCATTCTAGCTCTGACTTCCCTGCATATCTGTTTCAAATGTCTAAGTATCTATAATAACACCACACTTACTCTATCTGTCCGGAGCACTCTGATTGGTTGTTTCAATAAGCATTGTGATTGGCTGCCAAGACAACCAATCAGAGTGCTCCAGACAGACAGAATAAGCCTATTATTATTATTATAGATGATATGCTCACTAACCAGCCAAAAGATTTGCTGAAAATGAATGAAACAGAGCTCCTCGGTGACCCAAACTTTCCTAAGACATGAGTTACACAATACCAAATTTTAGAGGTTTTTCTTTTAATTAATCTTCCAAAACAGGCAAGATTGTGAACAAGAGTTGGGAAAAGAAGTAACAGCAATTTGGGAACAGGCACAACAGAATGCAGGCCCAATCAGTAGCTTCCCACTTCAGTGGACATATAAAAAAGTGCATCCCTTCCTCCCTATTAAGCCTTGTGATAGCAACAATGTTGCACAAAAGCACAGGGCCTGCTTCACAAGGATACTCAAAACAGGACAGTGATGTTTAGAAAATGGTATTTAGAGGTTTGCTTTTTGGGGAATTGGCTTGTAGGTAAAGTAGATATGCATTAGAACAATGGTCCAGGGCAACAGCAAGGGTTAATTGATTTCTAAAAGCCTGTTTGTTATAGTTTCCTTAAAGATCCACTGTATCTGATGCAATCAAGAAGCAAACAGACACGCAGGCTGGGAAACTGAAGACATGTATCACACTGTTCCATAACATGAGATAAGGAACTCTGTCATGTTGTCCAGGTCACAGTGCCCACCTGCAGAGCCACTGGGATTTCCAGTTCTGGTAGATGGACCAAATTAGGAGGACACCAGAAAGCACCAAATTATAATGTGATGAGTTTGTGAAATCAAAAAATACTCTGAGATGACAGAACTTGCGCAGTATAATGACCACAGGGAGATCAATCAACAATGCCCCAAAAATGAAGAGTCACCAGGAGAGAAGAAAGGATACAAAAGAAAGGATTTCAGAGCAGCAAAGGGTGCCCAAGAGGGGAGCTCCAGGCCAGCATGGACAGAGGGCATACCACCATCCTATCGCAAGCACCCCAATTGGGGAGGGTGGGCCTCGGCCTCTGACCTCCAGACTGCTGACATCTGACATTCAAGAGAGAACCTCAGAGTGAAGTTCACATACTGGCCAGATGTACTTTAACTCTGTGAACCCTGGGACTGGTATATATAGAATTGTTTGCATTATCCTTATCTACTATCACTGTATATCAATAAAATTCACCTATTATCAAAGGGAGGGGTCATGGTTGGTCTGAGGGTTGGGTCTGCCCAGAACAAAGTAGCTGGGTCATAAGTCCAGTGCCAATAGACAGAACCTCTGTCTACTCCTAAGCAGCATCTGGAGCTCACAGGCAACCAGGGAAGCACACACTGCACCAGTTCCCATGAGGCACAGCTTCTGGTATGTACTCTCCAACAGTTGATTGGAGCCGATTAGTTTACTTAACCAGAATTTCTTCTGCCAACTCAGACTTTTAGAGCAGGCCTGTTCCATTCCATTATGCCCCTGCCAGGAATCACTGTAGCATTTATACTTCCATGTAGCACCTTTCCCTGTCAAGGGGGAAAACTGGCTATTTCTATTCCACAGGCAGAGAAAGAATTTAAGGTATTAAAACATATACAAGGTGAGGTCAGGCTGGAAGCAGCATGCACATGACATCTTATGCTTCCATGAGCTCTCAACAGAGTTGAGATAGAAGAGGAAGTTCTGTACAGAGTTTTTGGTAAAATTACATAAACACACTGGCCAGTACTCTGCTGAATAGATGGGCATAGAATAGATGCTGAATAGATCAGGGGTTTTCAACCTTTTTTAATAAGTGTATCCCTGGTGGCCGGATGCAGAGAGGGTGGAGGGGAGGGTGGCACACAGCCGAATATGGAGCAGTGGCATGGGTTGGTGGATGGCAGCGGCAGCTGCCACTGCAAGCAAACTTTCCCCACTCCCTCCACCCCATCTGACCAGTCAAGTGGTGCCTGTGCAGCCTGTAGATGGTACTACTGCCCTTGCCTTGACCCAGCCCTGCTCCTGGGAGGAAGCAGTGCTCCATCCCCACCCACCAGTTGACAATGCCTGATGTAGATTATTGAAGCCTTCAACCTCAGGGACTGCAATTAAGACAGAAGATAAAAGAATACCATTTCCCAAGCACTGTGGAATTCCTGAGAGCATATAGTACAGTTGTTTGTTAGGCCCAAGATATGGTTCCAAAGCTTTAGCTGGCAACCACTTACTTTGCTCTCAGTGTAAACTAGCCATATCACAGACATTAACTGCCATACTTGAAAAAGGCAAATATGATTTATACAGAAGGCAGGGCAGAGTGGTACCTTATAAACTTATTCTGAGAGGCATAAGCTTTTGGAAGAAACAGCTTATTTCATCAGATGCTATGAATGCAGTATTCATTGCTTCTATCTATCCCATTATATGCCATATTTTAAATAAAATCTTATGGAGGTTAATTAATTAAAAGTAGCTGAAACCCACAAAAGATTTGCGATTAAATTTTCATTGCAAAAATATTTCGTTAAATACAGGATTCTTAGTTATTCTTTGACTGAATACTTTAACAGAATCAAAACATCGCACGCTTAAAAAGGCTATATAAAGCTGTCCATGTGTAAACACAGGCATAGGAATATAAATACATATTTTGTCAAAAGTCTGACCCTGTGACTTGTTCATAGCCATGGAATAAGAAGGCCCTTGTACACATGAGGAAATTGCCCCTTTGAGTGGTTTAATTGTCCTTCTTAACAAATTAATTGTGTAAGAGTGTTCACGTTCAGTGGCATGTTGCAATTAAATATCGTAGCAGCGTACACATTCAGCAGTGTATTTTGATTTAAATTACTTTTTACATAGCAAACTTAAGCACATCCCATGTATTTTAGTTTACTACATAACAAGTTACAGCAATATTCCTCACATGTACAAGGGCCCTACCTGGAGAAGGCAGCGAGGACTGTGCATGAGGTGCTGGAAGTCCAGGCATGCTCAGGGAAGCTCGGGCTTGCTGGGCTTCCAGTGCCCCATGCGCCATCCCCACCACCTTCTCTGGCTGTCAGCACACCCAGCAGGTGTCCTGCCACCTTCCCTGGGCAGCCAGGCTGTTCCCCGGTAGTCCCAGGCAGTGGAAAGGCAGCAGGGACAGTGCACGCCTGAGTTTCCCAGAGCACAACTAGGCTTCCAGTGCCCCATGCAATGTTGGATCTGGCAGGTGCTGCCTGTGAGCTGGGGCTGCACCTGCGCAGCTAGCACCCTGCCCAGGCACCCCTGGGGGGCAGTGCCATTGTGGAGGGAAGCACCAGCCCTCCCTCCCCCAACAGCTCAGGGGCTATGCGACCCAGCAGCAGCTTATGCTGGCAGGCTCTGCTAAGGCAAAAAAATTTAAAAGTGGCAAAGGGCCTTATCTTTCTTTTTTTTTCTCCCAGAGTCTGCCTGCATCTCCTGCAGCTGTGGAGTGAGTGGTCAGTGGGTCATGCAGGCCCTGAACTGGACAGGACCCCCTGGTGCTTCCCTCCATGGTGGCAGCACCCCCTGAGCAGCAACCACCCACTGGCACCCTGGCCAGGCGGTCCTGAGAGGTGCTGTCACCACAGAGGGCCACACTGGGGGCCCCAATAGCTCAGGACCAGCCGGCAGCTCATCCCCTGGCCACAGGAAATGTGGGCAGGTTCCACGAAAAAAACAAAGGATTGGGCTCCTCACTGCTTTTTTCTTTTCCCCCCTTTGGCAGAGCCTGCCAGCTCCATAACTGGGGGGTGGGGTGTGTGGGGGAGGTGTTTAATTCTAGCTCTGACTTGCCTGCATATCTGTTTGAAATTCCTCAGGATCTGTAATAATAACATGCTTTTTTCTGGCTGTCTGGAGCACTCTGATTGGTTGTTTCAGTAAGCATTGTGATGCAACCAATCAGAGTGCTCTGGACACATAGAATAAGCCTATTATTATTATAGACCCAGAGCCTGCTCTCATCATCTATGCAAACTAAAACTTCCTCTAACTTTGTTAGAAATTACCAAATTGCAAAAATGACAGCAGGTTTGGATATCTGACTGAAATTATTATAAGCACTTAACTCACTAAGAGCCACCATGTTACTGAAAAAAAAAACTATGGGACTATGGCCTCTTAGACACAGAAGTGACTTATATTATTTTATCCTATTTTGCACTAAATAAACAGATAACATGCAATAAATATGCAACCTATTGCTGGAAACTGGGTAAAGGAGGTCCACAACAAATCTTACAGAATCAGGTGCACATATATCATCATCATTACCATCATAATATAAAGAATTAAAACCAATAGTCCTCTAAATGATGTCAACAGTATGTTAGCATTTTATTCCCTAAAATGTGACAATACAGGATAATAAAAAATGCATCCTTTAAAAATGTATAAATTCCCTAGAATTTTTTTCAAAATGTTTGAAATTGAACCATCTGGATAGCACACATGCTTTGCCAAAGCCAAAAGAGCAGGGACAAACTTGCAAATGGGAAAATTAAATTAATGGAAATTCATGCTTTATAATATTTGATATGCATTCATCCTATATTTTTATTATAGAGGACATATTTCAACAAAAAATAAACATTTGCAGACAGTGCCAATGATTTCTGGGCAGTCATTTGTTATGTGATTGGAATATGATACATATAATGCTGTGAAACCAGGAAAACAAGTCCAGATTATATCTTTTGACATGATTTAAATTATTAATTTGGTATAAAATGTATGGATATGCACAGTACATATAGAAAAACTTCCTAATTCTAATAAGGATATTATAAACTTCCAAAAAAGTGCAGGTGTACACCATTTCTTGAACAAGTTCTATGGAATGAAATTAAGAAAAATAATACTATAAGAAATGAATAAATAGATTAAGAAATCAATCCAGCATTTAAAAACATTAATGTCAAAAATGCTTTTTCAGAAGTTATAGTGCAAATTCTAGACGACCATTCTCTATGTTCATTTCCTCAGCTCAGTTGTCCTGTAAAACCTTAAACAATAAGATGCAATACACAAGAACTATCAAAAGGGAGCACTTTTGAGCCACTGAAATTGTGTGCTAGGCTGAAAACCACAATCTCCTAGCTATAGACAATGATACTATCACAGGTATTTTATGTGCTAAAATGATCATTAAAAATTAAGCACCACATATAAGCTGCCATTTAGAATATTAATTTACCTTTACTAATCATCTTTTTAACTTGAGGCTAAAAGAGTTCACTTACCATTCGGATACTCAGGCTTACTCCATGAGATGTTAAAGGAATCAGGTGAATATGACTGGGCTTTTGGAGCAGGAACACCTTCTGGTGTACTCTCATCTGTTAGGGCTCTGTTGGCTTCACTTATTGTACATCCACCTCCAGTGCAAGCCTTAAAATATCAAACACAGTAAACAAATATATCCTGAAGTGATGGCACAATATTAAAGCAAGAAATTATTTTTTAAGATTTGTAATTTTACACTTCTGAATTTAATAAAGTTTGTGCTTCTTACAGTGCAGTATATGCTTTTCATAAACATCCCATTGCTTTTGCAGCAATAGCTAAAGAAAATTACAGTGTACAGTGTACATTTATAGTACCACAACTCTTCTTGTAATGCTCTAATGTATACTCAGATCCTTCAAGCAGCGAAAATATGACTGGCTACTGCTGCAATTAAAAATCTTTCAGTGAATTACCAGAAGGGAAAAAATGCCATCAGGACATTCCTGTATTTTATGTAAATACACTGACTAGTAGTATTCAAATGCAATTAAAAAGTGAAGAAATTAATTTATAATAAATCAATATGTAATAATTGTTGAGTGCATCTTAATGGACAAGGAGGTTGAATCATTTGCATTTTAGTTACCAGTGGAGGCCCGCTTCATTACATGATTTTCACATTTTGCTTGATCATAAGACACCATTCTGGATGTAGTTTTTGTATGTACATAAATACACGTGCATGTGTATGCATGCATGTGTACCCACACATGCGCACGCTGTGAGCCTTATTCTCTAATCCTTCCTCAAACTAATGGTCCAATTAGTTGTACTAGAATGAATGGCTTAGGGTAAAAAGTCTCACATGAATAAACAAAGCCACAGGATCAGTTATATTTTAGTAAATGAGGGCTTTTGTTTGTTTCTTAAAAGTCTAGTTAAGTGTTTACTGGCTATACCAAAATGAAACACACATATATTTAGCTACTCAACTTGCTGAAAAATAGCTAAAAATCCTTTGCATTACACCCATTTGAATACAAGATATTTTTTACTTTAAAAAAGCTAAAATCAATTACAACAAATCAACCCTGAATCTTGCAAAAAATGTATGTGTGATTTTTCCCTTTATTTTTGTGAGTAATATCACTGAAGGCAACGGGACTATTCACATGATTAAACATATGAATTAGTCTGTTCAAAGGATCAGTCCTAAAGAAAGACAAAAGGTCAGATCATGTCATTTAGGGAGTCAAATTCTGCTCTCAATCTGGTAAATTTCTACTTGAATCTAGTGAAGGGAATGTTTCCCCCTTCTCTCTGTTTCAAAATAGAGGAGGTGACTTATTGTCTTATTCCCTTTACAAACCATGCACCAGAAACACTAGCAGGAAAACAAACAGTGTATCAGATGGTTGCCAGTTCCATACGTAAAGAAGGCATTAGTTTCATTGTTCATTTTGTACCCAATACAATAGCAGAACAAGGACCAATGTCCAACTTTCCCTCCACAAGAATTGAAAAGAAAACAATATTATTTTGTGCAATGTCCCAAAACAGTCTTTACTGTGATGTGGTATGGAAATAATATTTAATATAGATCTAATTGGCACTGACCAGTTCTCAAAGAGATCAATGTTTGCATTCATGACTTGATTCATGCTTTGATTTGATTTGATTTTGATGATTTGATAAGAGAGATCAATGATTTGATTAATGTTTGTTTAAGTAACATTCAGATTCATGAACCCATTTCAGCAGAAGCTTGCTTCTGGCAGCACTGTCCCACTATAGCTTCACATGGTTTTTGTCCCTCACAGGTCTACTCTCCACTCATTTCAAGTGGAAATCTCCCATTCACACACTATACCTGAACAGACCCTTTTCTAAAATTGATTCTTTAAAATTATAGATTTGGTATAAACTCTCCCCAACCCCCGGGAACAGAGGCTATTTTTAGCCCCCCTGCTACCCACCAGTGAACCTATCTTCCCATCCCTCCTACCCTTTCCCCTACTGGGACTAATTTCCATAACTCCTGGCATTAGTAAATATGGATAAAACCACCACCAGGAGCAAATTGTGAGATGTGCATGTTTGGTGGGCTGAATGGGGGTGCTGGCTGATCCATAGGGAAGGAGATTGTCCATCTGGGAATGGAGAGAGAGAGGCCAGGGGAATAAAAATAGCCCAGTGCCAGGGAAGGGGTAGGACAGAAGTTCAGGACAGTTAGATCGGTCTAAAAATGGCCAACCCAATTTAAGTTAGGCTACCTCGGAGGTAGGGTGAACTTAAATAGCTTTGGTCACATTTAGACCAATCTAACCTTCCTGGAACTTCTTTACAGTTTTCACTAAGATTGACTTATGTGCAAGGTCCACACCTTGGTGAACTAAGTTAAATTGGGTGGCCATTTTTAATGTGATCTAACCTCTGCAGACACCTGCATGCTCCGGTAAAGAACATAGAAATATGATGTTTGCAGTGCAGAAGTTCGTGTGTGCTGCGAGCTGGATCCAGTTCTGAGACTACAATCAATAAAAAAGAGGACCATCAGGTTTAAAAAGTGAAAATTTTCATGATTTCATTCTGCTTTGACTAGGTATTTCTAGAACTTTTCATGAATATGCTTGGTTATATACAGTATCATGCTACTGTACTATAATAATCAAGCATATTTTTGCACTTATCTATACTGTCAAAAAGAGAGTTCGAGTAGAAATTTCAAAAGTGCCTAAGTGACTTGAGAGCCTGAGTCCTATCTTCAAAATTGATTTAGGAGATTAAGTCCTATTGACTTGCAATGACCATGATGACTTATTTAGATTACATCTGAACTGAACCCAGGATCAGTTATGAAGCACATCCTTTTCACCTCCTCCCCCTCAGTGTATACCAAATCTTAAAAATGCAACATTGTAGCTGCTTTAGGGCAGTCCTGATTATGTGTCCAATGTCCATACTACCCTTAGGCATGCTTCTTGGACCTGTTCAGAAGTGCTGGTTAAACCAATGCCTTTCTTGGATCTGGCGCTTACTAAGCAGAAGTGAGTGGACAGTCCTACAGTTGGCAGAGAGGCAGTGTAGCCAAGGCCTTAGGCTCCTAAGTCACTAAGTAACTTTAAAAAATGGGACTCTGGCACTTCTGAAGATTTTATCCGGGTTTTGTAAATGAAATTGCTACATAATGTGCATTGATCCGTTAGATATATTAAAATTCAGTCAGTCATTTATGCAAACAATAACTTGTCTATAACTTAGTTTCTATTTTAACACTGGAAAAACTCACATTAAAGGGAGCTTATACTATTTGTTGTGCTGGATTCATGGCATAGTGATAATGCCACATAATGTCATGAATGCTATCTATAGTCACAGTCTTGCGAGATGTTCAAAAGTGTGCAGCCATCCTCAATTCCCATGGAAGTAGCTAGGAGTAGAGAGCGATGACTGAAATAAACAGTCTTTCAGTTTGCTGATTCAACCACACAAAAAAAATGTTTCAAGTTGACCCAAGGAAACAACATGTTAGTTTTCTATCTACAGAAACAATGAAACAAAAAGTTGTATTCCCAGCTGGTCAAAATATTTAGTTTGATCCAAAATGAAACATTTCATTCAGGTTTTCAAAGGATTTCTTTTTATTTTATGTCCTCTATTATTTATTTAGGCATGTTTCAAAATACAATCCCATTTCAAAAATAAATATTTCAACTTTTTTATTTTTACATGTTTGTTCTTTCAACTTAACTATTTGTGAAAAGCTTTGGAAATCTGTGAATAGCATTCATCAACCCCAAATTGTATTTTTTCATCAAAAAAAAATTTTTGTCCAATTCTATGGTCAGCAATGTGGAGGTCTGAGTCTTGGTGTGAAGTCCAAACTGACTCCTGCATTTCCAGATAAACCAGAGCCAGGTACATTAGGGAGGCTGCATGCTTTGTCACCTGGAAAGCATGAAGCATACTGATATATTTGTAGATTCACAGCACTTAAGGTTAGGAGTGGAAAGCGATCATTAGATCATCTGTTCTGATCTCTTGCATATTAAAGAACATTTAATTTTATATAGACATGACTGCATTGATCTCACAAGTGACACCAGCCCCCTCTCAGCAGAGTAATATCACCAATGAGCTTCAAAAGACAACCACATTTTGTGACCAGAAAGATATCTTAGCCCAAGAGGAGGCCTTCTGAAAGAGTACTTTGAAAGAGAACATGAGGATGATAAACAATATTTCTAAAATACATGTGTAGTTGCTATGAAGTAGCAACAAAAAAAAAAAAAGGTCAAATTAGTAAAATTAAAATCTACTTAACTCACCTCACAGTATCTAGGTATTAAAAAATTTGACAGTCTGCATGTTATATGTTTTTGTGCTTCAGTGCCTAAGCACAAATGAGTTCAGTCCAAGATGAAGCTTAGCTTTAATTACCCTGAAAATCCTTGTTTTTGTGGGTTCAAGTCAGATCCTTATAGTTATGTGGGGGAGTTTATTTTTTTTTCTGGTATAATATTTAGAACATTCAAGAGCATGTTAAGTAAAATGAATGCATACACAGTGTCTACATAAATGTAAATTTATTCATAATCAAGAGCAGAATATTTTTCTATGGCATTTATCAAAGCAAATATCCTTATATAGGTATTGCTATAAAATGAGGAGTGTGTTTAAAACAAATAGGGACAATCTCATGTTTATATTCAGATATTTTGAGTTGTGCTATTGAACTTAAAGTGTTCTATTTCATCAGAAAAAAGAAACTACTGAATAAAAGCTACAATGAAAACATCAAGGTCTTTTAAAAGACTTAAAAAAAAAGCCAAGCTAGGTGCTAGTTTATACTAAACTATTTATTTTTCACTCTAACACACTCATTTGTTTACAGGTTTTTATATAGAAAGGGCAAACTCTCTTTGAATGAAACTGAGCAGATATCGAAGTTCAGGTGGACATTTTTAAATACTGTGTCCTTAAAAGTCAATGGAACTTGTGCTTCTAAATATTTTAAATACTTCTGATAATTCCTCATGCAATCATTGCCCAAACTATTTCAGATAAAACTTTTTCATATAAAAAATGTGTATCCTTGAATTGGATGTAAGAACAATTATTGATGCTGAGCATGTTTCCTGTTTTTGACCTTCTTTAGAACAAAAAAAAATAAAGAGGTTAAATAAAATGGACACAAGAGATGTTTAAGTGTATGAGATTCTAACAATAAACAGAGTACATTTCACCAATCCTCCTACCACCTTCTTCTTTACATATCTTTAAAACTTACAGCCAGCTTTATGAGGTATTCAGTACCCGGGAAAAGCTGCCGGATAGTATAATCCAGAAAAAGTTTGGTGCTGTTATAAATTACATCCCAATTTGTAAAATTGTGCTCACTGTTGGTAATATATAAAATGTAGCGTTCCAGAATTCCATTTACTTCTAGTGGTTCCTTCCATCTGGAAATAAAAGCAACACACCATTACCTTCGATAATGATTCATGTTATATAGAAATGTGTAGAGTTTTTATTATGATGTTGAACATATATTTATATAATTTTTAGAAGAAATCACTTCAAAACACTGAAAAGGATCAGACCAACTATTAAAACTGTCTTTCATGTATATGTCCAAGGGAGCAAGTCTTTTTTTAAAGACTTCTTTAATGTAATATTTCTACTTAATAGACAAATGATTAGAATAATACAAATAATGTAAGAGCTACAAAATAGTCATACCTCTAGAACATATTTCCTGCACTGAATTTTGCACTGAGCCTATACCCATATGTAGGTTATCCTGATTGCGCAAAGACAAAATGGAAATTAAGTTGGCAAGTGATAATCAAAGGTTCACAGAACCACTAAACTAATCACTTCTATGCATTTAATCATAATAAATTTAATTTTATGTCACAAACCCTTTCCCTGATTGAACTCACTGGGATTCTTGAATAAACTGATACACGATTGTGTTGTCAAGAAAGAAAAAAACTGTACTTACTGTACATATATCGTTCTAGAATCCAAAACAGTCAGGACCGGGGCATTTACGTGAGCTGGTGGCAGCTGTGCTGTAAACAAGGTGACCTGAGAACTATTTGTACAGCCAACAAGCGTGCATGCAGTGAGCAGAAACTGGTGTGGTGTAAAAACTGCTAAATCTATGAAAAAAAGGAAAGAGGAATTTAGTTAGTACCATGCTTTTATTAATTTTTGTTTTTATTTAAGCTTTTTCAGGATGCTGAATCCAGAAAAATGGATGTGGGGAAGGGAAATGTCTACACGTCTCTTTTTTGTTTGGATTTGTTGTTGTTAATGTCAGGACATTCAAATCGTAATGATTATTATGATTATAGACCCCAGTTTATTTTTTTTATGTTTGCATGGCATAATGCACTTATTAAATGTGTATATTTCTCATCAGTGCAAAGCAAAAATGTAGATCTGCTCTAGGTTTTACATTATATATATTTTTGTTGCAGGTGCAGTCTACTAGTTTTGACATGATTAAAAAAACATACAATTAATCAGAAGGTTTACACAAATAACAGGGTTTCTTTTTTTCCCAGGAAATTGTGAGATTCATTGCATCATTGCTGCATATCAATAAATGAGATTCATCCTCAGAATGTTTCACCGTATGTAGAACAAATTAAAGGAAAGCAGCACTCTTGCCATCAGTAATATATACATTGGCACGTGCTCTTCATCACATATTTGTCTCCAGTTTTATAAACTTCAAAAGGGTTATAAAATGTGTTGTTTTCAGTCAAAACCAGCCTTATAGCAAACGTATTTGTATCTGTTATAAGCTGCCTCTAAAGCTCTCCTGGAAAAAAAAATTTTGATGAATTATTATATGAATTTTAATTTCACAAAGCTGGCTTTTGTAAGAAAACTGAATTACTGAAGCAGTTCTTTGACAAGAAAATTCTCTTAAGAGAACTTTCATAGGAAATCTGCTGAAATTCTAATCAAATGCATTTTCCTTATGTCAACAAACATATCTTAATCAGCAAGTTCTTTAAAGAGTGTATAATTGAGACTTTGTAAAGAATATGATCTAAAAAATACATTTATCTTTTTATTTCTGCATATTTTAAGATCCCATGATATTTCTGAATTCTTGTATTCATGAGATAAATTCACATATTCAAAGAAAATATAAAAGTGATCGCAGAATCGAGTAACAAGTGGGGGTGGGAAAGAACCACAATAACTACATCTGGATAACAATGATTCTGTAGTCATAGAATTAGACCTTCTTTTCTCTCACTTCAGCTTTATACTAGTGTAAGTCTACTGGCTACGCTGGCATTGTGCCTGACTTACAATAGTGAAAGTGAGATGAAAATTGAGTCCTGCAAACTGGAAATCATTCACCCAGTAGATACAATTCCCAAGAAGCACGCGGAAAAGTATGAGTTAAAAAAATATATTTCATAACTAAAATAAAGTATCAAGGGAATGCATGTAACATTGTGATGTGTTTAATCAACATAATGGGGTTGATTCTACTAAATTTCAGCACTGTTTAAATGATTGAGAAAGGAAATTGCATTCCAGAGCAGGTGCTCAAGCTGGATCAACATCGCATACTGCGCTGACTGGATCATCATCATGAATTCACACCTTTCTAATTCCCATGTGCCTTGCAACTGCCATCATGGGAGCAACGTATAATATGGGAAGATGGACAGATAGAAGCATCTGGGTTGAACTTAAAAGAGAGAACTTATTATACACCAAACTCTGAGCCAATAAACAGGCAAGCAGCAGCAATTAATGTAAAATTGATTTAAACGGGCATTAGTAGAAGATGAAGTCCCTGAAAGTGCCCAGCCAAATATGAGCAGAGACAGAGATATTTTTGAAATAATTAAGAGTTGAGGGAAGAAAGATGCATCTACCTACCTATGAAACCAATGATGGTTTCTACCATTATAAGCATCTGAGTTTTTAGATGGAAGAGATAAAAAAACTAGTAAAGAGAACGGAGGTCAAGAAAGATAAAAAAGTAGGACAAGGAAAAACAGTACAACAGGGAATGGAAACAGGAGTTCTGGGCACAGAACTGCTGAGTCATTGAGAAATAGTGCTAAAAGAGAAAAGGATTCAATAAGAAGTGAGGCAGAGAAAATGTGGAAAGAAAAGACATGCAGTCAGAGCAGACTGGAGGTATTTACTGAGTTTTTACCTTTTCCTTCTCATTGACTTAATGAAGTTAATGGCATGTTATCTGAAAAACTAATTACTCCAACTAAAATTTCACTATTTTGCTCAATGGTTAAAAATCATAAAATGAAGGTGAATAAATACTAGAAAAAGAAGCAGTGTGAAGCGAGAATGAGGTGTATAGCAAACCTACTGAAGTCAATTCAAACATTTTCACTGGATTTCAGGCCCAAAATGAAAAAAGTATAGACTGCAGAGGAACCAGGAGAAAAATTAGTGGCTGAATATCTAATATCCTACAACTGGAAAGTAGCAAATTTAAAGTAAAAACTGACACTAATATTTGCCATATTGGGTTTGTCATGACCCCATATCCATACTTCCAAATGTTTCATAATGGAAAAATAAATTCAAATACATGCAGGTATAAATGTAACTTTGAGTGTAAGAGACTCTAAAACTGCAAGGCCGCTGTTGGTCAAGGCCCTCTGATAACAACATCTTGTTTTCCATTTACTTGATTGCCTCATTTGCATAAGATCAAATGGAGGCAGTTGCAGACATGAAAAACAGATCACTTTAGGATGCATTAGAAATGGATCCACAAGCATTATCTGAAGATGTGTTACAAGGAATACATCCCGCTGCATGGAAACCTCACCGATTAATGTCAAACAAACTATAATTTACAATGTAAGCTATGAATTATATGTTATTTTACAATTGATTTCATGCTGTTCTTGGAAGAATTTCATTGATCTCAATTTACAAAATGAACCCAATAAGCAAAGAATGATTTTCCTTTAACTCACAGAAGAGCTGAAGTTTTGTGTGTGTGTTATTCATTCCCATATTAGAAAAATAAAAGTACAGTTATTGCCTCTGACGATCTGGAATGTTTTATATCTCATTTGCTCTGCAGTGAAATATCCCTGTTTTATTCCAAAATATTGACAAAGGATCATTATTATGTTGTTCTAATGATGGACTATTAAATAATATGGCATTATATACAACATTAACTTTAAAATTTGGAGTGGTTTAGGGGCAGAAGGAAATCCAAATTTGGAAACAAACCTCTATGCCCTATTATCAGAGAGGGAGTTAAACTTTTCTCAGGGAAGGGTTTATCTCATGTCATTTTCCTTTTGCTGGTAAGTAGGTAACAGTGATGGACTTCTTTGACCAGAATGACCATGTAGAAAAATCTACCCTCTTACCTAAGAGATTGCTATGTGTTCTTCTAAATCCACTACTTACATTTATGATAAAAACAAAGAAAAAGCAAAAATCAGTGAGTCAGGTCATATTCTTCCTCACTGCTCTCCCAACAGAAACCACAAGTGTACAGATGTTCAGGATTTTTCTTACAGAGCAAATTTGGCCACTTCAAGAGAAAAATAATCTGAGAACAACCAGTGTTAAATCACTGCCAGAAGAGTTTCTCCTGGGGGAAGTGAATGTCTGTAGGGAAGCCAGAGCACAGTCCTCCAGCTTCCCCAGGTACTTTGTCCTCCTCCCCAGGGAGACAGTGTCTCACTCTGGCTGGACTCAGCTGCTCCAGCCAAGCAGGAAGCAGAACATGCTTTCTTTGCGTTTCCCACATTGTGCTGCCAGGAATCACAGGCTGACCCTGAGAAGTCTGGGTCAGCCAGTCAGGGCTTCCCTGTGCACTGCTTCCATCTGTCTCTAGGGAGACTGAGGAAACCTGCAGAGCATGCTACGATGTGTGGAGGGAGCCTCCTAGCTACATAGCAACAGCACTGCAAGCTCTCTGCTCTTCAAGGGCTCAGCATTCAAATGTCTGTTCAGGCATCTCTAATTAAGTTTTTCTACCAGAAGAACAAACGTGGAAAAAATCTCCTAGATTATTGAACATGTGGTATAAGACACACATTGCAAGACATCCAAGATGTACTTACTCAGCTTTTAGGTGTGCAGATTACTAAGTGTAATTCTATTCTCCCCTCCTCAAGGCACCTTAGTTTTATATCTCTATGGGCACATCTACATGTGCTGAATTAAGGCTCATTAACCATTTTTAAGGTGCATTAAGGGCATGTGTCTGCACATGCATGCCATTAATGTGCCTTAAACATGGTGATTTTAGGGTATTCATGCCTAAATTTTATACCTTCAAAAGCAGGTATCAAATTTAGGTACGAATAGCTAAAGCACCTTAACACGTTAAGTGTGTAGTCCCAAGTTGGTCCACATACTGTGTTAATGCCTTAAGGCCTTAATACATGTAAGTGCAGATGTGAGCCTAAATTGTGTATTAGGCAAATGCGCATTAGGCAAATGTGCATTAAGTTTAGGCATACATAAAAGCATGAGTATATCACAAATCACACTTATCACTTATATCACAAAAAAATTATTCCTCCTTTTATTGAAGCTGGTCACTGATTGGAAAGGCATACAAGTTACTGAACCAGAAAGAAAGAAGAATACCTATGTAGTCAGGACAGTCTCCTTGGAGGAAGGGAACCTGGTGCTCCTGCTCCTGAACCCAATGCTTTCTATGCATTTCCTCAAGGACTATTTCATGAAAAATTAATAAACAGTAGGCCTGTGCAAAGAAGCTAGTATTTGCTTCAGATTCAGATTCAGCCAATTCAGGAGACAGTGATTTGATTCAGTGATTCGAATCACTGTTCCAAATCGATTTGGCCAAATCTGATTCAGAGATTTGGCTGCAGCCAAATAGATTGAATCTCCAAATCAGCTCAACCCCTTCCCACTCTCAATGGCTGCCCCACCCACTCTCCCAGCTCCCGGTTCTTAAGAAAAACAAACAAAAAAAGCCTGCACTCACTGGCTGTTGCTAGGTGGGGGGGCGGCAATCCCCACTGCCCTCCGTTGCCCCATGCTGTGTGGGGGCTCTGCCATAAGCCCCCCAACCCCCACCCACTCTCCCAGCCCCCACTCCCATGGCTGTCCCACCCACCCCAGCTCCTAGCCCTTTAAAAAAAAAAAGCTCCCACTCACCAGTTCCTGCCAGGTTGGGGTGGGTGGATCTCCGCTGCCCCCCGCACTGCCCCCCACTGCATGGGAAACTCTGCCCCAAGTCCCCGGAAGTCCTGAGGCTTCTGCAGCAGCCAGCAAATCCACGGGGGGGGGGAGGGGTTAAAGAGCCAGCAGCACCAGAAGTTTTGCACAGCCCTAATAAACAGTATTGTACCAACTTCAACCAGAGGGCTGTAGGGTGCCCACAATCCAGCTTAGGTCATAGCCTTATCATTAGAATACTTTCCTACAAAGTGCAAGGTGTGATTTCAATTTCTTTCAGACTGACTGGGGTCTAGAACCCAGTTCTCTAAGGATATCAAACAAGCTTTTAGTTAAAGCACCCCCACCACCATTTTGAAGCATGGGGCACTGATACATAAGACAGAGGCTGCTGGAGCATGCTAATTCATTGAGTCCACTAGATTAATCAAGTCTGCTCCAACATGCTGTGGGAGGGGAGTACGAGGGCAGGGGAAGCTGTGGACCACCAAACCATGTGGCACCCACAAGGACAGCCCAGCCTGAAGAAGGAGAACATTGGAAACCTGAAAGCCATGGGGAGACCAGCACTACAGAACAGGTAAGAGACAAGAAGGTAAGAAACAATGGGCCCCTTGGGACTCGGAGCGGGGGGGCAGCAAAGGCACCAGTCGCAGGGCTCAAGTGCCTATATACTAATGCTAGGAGCATGGGGAACAAGCAGGATGAACTAGCGCTCCTGCTTGCACTAAACACCTATGACTTAGTGGGGCTAACAGAGACCTGGTGGGATTCATCCCATGACTGGGCGGTACATATTGAGGGCTATAGATTGTACAGAAAGGACAGGTCGGGGAAGAAAGGGGGAGGGGTTGCACTTTATGTCAGTGAGCAATATACATCAACCCTCATTAAGACAGAATCCAAGGTTGAGGAAGTAGAAGGATTGTGGGTTAGGCTACATGGGGGGCAAGGAGAAAGGGATTTGGTGGTAGGGGTCTGCTACAGACCCCCACACCAAGGGGAAGAAATAGATGCGGGGCTCCTGAGGCAACTCTCGGAGACCATAAAAGCTAAAGAGGCGGTAGTCATGGGGGACCTAAACTACCCGGACATCTGCTGGGAGACGCAGACAGCAAGGTCCCATCACTCACGCAGGTTTCTAACCTGTGTACAGGACCTCCACCTGACACAGGAGGTGCATGGTCCCACTAGGGGGAATGCCATACTGGATCTGGTATTGGCAACAGGGGATGACATGATAGGGGACCTCCAGATCGGTAGTCATTTGGGAGACAGTGATCACCTAATAATAGAATTCAACATAAGACGTCGAGTGGGTAAGGTAACTAGTAGGGTGAAAGTGCTAGACTTTAGGAAAGCTGATCTCAATGCACTCAGGTGATTAGTCAAGGACGCACTGCAGAGTAGGAGTTTTGAAGGGATGGGAGCCCAAGAAGGGTGGCTGTGCCTTAAGGAAACGATCCTTCGGGCACAAAGCAAGACGATCCCCGAGCGAGGCAAAAAAGGGAAAGGGGCCAGGAGGCTTCCATGGCTGACCAGAGAAATCCAGGGCAGCCTAAGGGCCAAAAGGGGAGCACATAAAAAGTGGAAACAGGGTGAGATCACTAAAGATGAATATACCTCCTCTGCTCGTGCTTGTAGGGAGGCAGTTAGGCGGGCCAAATCTACCATGGAGCTGAGGATGGCAACCCAAGTAAAAGACAACAAGAAATTGTTTTTTAGATATGTTGGGAGTAAAAGGAAGGCCCAGGGAGGAATAGGACCCCTGCTAAATGGGCAGAAACAATTGGTGACAGACAGGGGGGACAAGGCTGAACTCCTCAACGAGTTCTTTGCCTCAGTGTTCCTAAGTGAGGGGCACGACAAGTCTCTCACTGGGGTTGTAGAGAGGCAGCAGCAAGGCACCAGACTTCCATACGTAGATCCTGAGGTGGTGCAGAGTCACTTGGAAGAACTGGATGCCTTTAAGTCAGCAGGCCCAGATGAGCTCCATCCGAGGGTGCTGAAGGCACTGGCCGACATCATTGCAGAGCCACTGGCGGGAATATTCGAACGCTCGTGGTGCACGGGCCAAGTCCCGGAGGACTGGAAAAGGGCTAACGTGGTCCCCATTTTCAAAAAGGGGAGGAAGGAGGACCCGGGCAACTATAGGCCAGTCAGTCTCACCTCCATCCTTGGTAAAGTCTTTGAAAAAATTATCAAGGCTCACATTTGTGAGAGCCCGGCAGGGCAAATTATGCTGAGGGGAAACCAGCACGGGTTCGTGGCGGGCAGATCGTGCCTGACCAATCTAGTCTCTTTCTATGACCAGGTTACAAAATGCCTGGACACAGGAGGAGGGGTGGATGTCATATACTTAGACTTCAGGAAGGCCTTCGATACGGTATTCCACCCCATACTGGTGAACAAGTTAAGAGGCTGTGATGTGGATGACTACACAGTCTGGTGGGTGGCAAATTGGCTAGAGGGTTGCACCCAAAGAGTCGTGGTGGATGGGTCGGTCTCAACCTGGAAGGGTGTGGGCAGTGGGGTCCCGCAGGGCTCGGTCCTTGGACCGATACTCTTTAATGTCTTCATCAGTGACTTGGACGAGGGAGTCAAATGTACTCTGTCCAAGTTTGCAGATGACACAAAGCTATGGGGAGAAGTGGACACGCCGGAGGGCAGGGAACAGCTGCAGGCAGACCTGGATAGGTTGCACAAGTGGGCAGAAAACAACAGGATGCAGTTCAACAAGGAGAAATGCAAAGTGCTGCACCTAGGGAGGAAAAATGTCCAGCACACCTACAGCCTAGGGAATGACCTGCTGGGTGGCACAGAGGTGGAAAAGGATTTTGGAGTCCTAGTGGACTCCAAGATGAACATGAGCCGGCAGTGTGACGAAGCCATCAGAAAAGCCAATGGCACTTTATCGTGCATCAGCAGATGCATGACAAATAGGTCCAGGGAGGTGATACTTCCCATCTATAGGGCGCTGGTCAGACCGCAGTTGGAGTACTGCGTGCAATTCTGGGCGCCACACTTCAAGAAGGATGCGGATAACCTGGAGAGGGTCCAGAGAAGGGCAACTCGTATGGTCAAGGGCCTGCAGACCAAGCCCTACGAGGAGAGACTAGAGAAACTGGACCTTTTCAGCCTCTGCAAGAGAAGGTTGAGAGGTGACCTTGTGGCTGCCTTTAAGTTCATCACGGGGGCACAGAAGGGAATTGGTGAGTATTTATTCACCAAGGCGCCCCCGGGGGTTACAAGAAACAATGGCCACAAGGTAGCAGAGAGTAGATTTAGATTGGACATTAGGAAGAACTTCTTCACAGTTCGAGTGGCCAAGGTCTGGAACGGGCTCCCAAGGGAGGTGGTGCTCTCCCCTACCCTGGGGGTCTTCAAGAGGAGGTTAGATGAGTATCTAGCTGGGGTCATCTAGACCCAGCACTCTTTCCTGCTTATGCAGGGGGTCGGACTCAATGATCTATTGAGGTCCCTTCGGACCCTAACATCTATGAATCTATGCTGATATTATAGTGCACATGTTTATAGGCACCCCAACTTCCTGAACAAGTGTCCCAAACAGTATAGTACTGGATAAAATATAGAAAGATACTCCTCTTCCCTCTCAGATAGAATAAGCTCCTGAGATTATACAGGTGCTAAATGTGCACTCCTATGCATCAGCAGTTCACATTTTCTAGTGGTTACTTGTAAGCTATTCCTCACATAAGGCAGCCTGTTGCCAGAATGGGAGTACTACAAATCAATGTCCTGAATTAAGACACATATTTAGGAGAAAGAGATCTGCTAAATCTTGGATATCTACTGGGCTGAATAGAATCTGTGCCAATGTTTTTAACTTCCTTTTACCTCTGGAGGACTGTAGCACCAATTCAATGAGCTGGGTTCTTTTCTGGCTCACAGATCAGCAACAGCATTCTTAACTACAGTGGATAGCAGTAAAACTGACATTTAGTACGCCACTATATTTATTGCACTTGTGGTATTTGTGGTACCCTCTATATTTACAACAGGAGATACCTTAAACATCATGGTAAATCTAACTACAATGCTTGGTAAATGTCCAGTTTTTAATAGCCACCAGTGTAAGTTCTGATAGCAGAATCAATGCAAGAGACAGAAAAAATAGACAATGACTCTCAATTTAAAGAGCAAATAAGAACACTTACTTTATTTTTAGATTGGTCAAATTTCATGTGTAGTCACTGAAAGATAATATGTTATACTACAGTGCCATTTTTTAGGTTGTCATTTTCAGAGTATAGCCACATTTTTTAAATAAGGCAGTTACAACTGCTGCAAAGTTAGTTGTTATTTAGTATTGAAGAATGAAAGCTGTAGTTAGCAATACACTTTGCTACTAGCTTTAGACACCGAAGGCATAGGCAGAGGTAACAATTGTACTATCAAAGAATACTGATATAGAGTTGTTACTTCTGCATTATTCTATAGTGATACAAGTGTAATAAAAACATGACAAGTCTCAACTTACTTCATTCAGGGTCAAAGTTAGAGTGATTTGGCTAACTTGTATCACTACAGTATCATGCAGATATAATAGTTACATCATAACAGCTAATGCAACTTCCCAAGCAGCAGCCCCACTTCCTCTTTTATTCAGTTAAAAGGTACGTTTGTTCACACCTTAGGTTCCACATTTTCCTCCCAAGTGCAAACTATGGGAAGATCTGAAGTTGCATGAATCATGTATAGCTTAGGGCTCAGTTGAAAAGTATTTTATATAAGAAAAACCACACAGTTTCTGTCAGGAAAATAATTGAGACAAAAGCCATTCTATTGCCATTTTCAAAGTAAAATAATAAGAGGACACTACAACTAAAGTTTATTAGCAATACAACAAAACAAACCAGCTGAGAGCATGTAAAAATGAAATACTTTCAAAGAATTCTTAAGTGTCAAGTTGTATATGTAACTAGACTAGGTAACTACTTCATTTCCTTGCTCATACCCATTTCCACATACCTCTCTTCTTCTTCTCCATTGGTTGTTATATACAATTGTTACATATTGTATTAAAATTAGACTAGTGCTACCCAACTAGTGGCTTGCAGCCCCACGAGAGGCCAGCAGATGGCCTGCTGTCTATGTGGCTGAGGTGGAGGGAGGTGCAGTGGGGGGACCTGGGAGTTCATCCCAACAGCTATATGATCCATGTGGTATGGACCTGGCCACACTGCAGTTAGTCAGCCCTGAATTAAATGTTACACTATTAGTGGCTGGACTACTCAGCCCCAATCCTGAATGGGAACTTTATCACTACCACAATGCAATAAATAAGATGGGAAAAAAGGAAAAGCATTAAAAGAGATATCAGGAAAATGTTACTTTCCTTTATTAGGCACCAATGTTAGCTTTTCCCCTTATGCCATAGATGCAAGCATCAAAGCTCTTTGATTACATCCCAAAATGTTACCAAATAGGTTTAGTATTTATTGAAATTGCCATGGTATTCACATATTACTGAGTCTGGGAGTTTTGCAGCTTCTTTTTGATGGGTTAAGGCCTAGTTTGTTGCTGTCCAGTGCAGTTTAGAGTAGTCTGATGGCTGCCTAAGGAACCAAGAGCCATTCTGGCAATTTGGGATCACTAGAGTGGCTGCACTATCTTTTCCCTAGCTATGTTCCCAAATCAAGGAAGCAGAACAGGAGAATTACAGGAAAATCATCAGGAAACCAGTTAGTTGGATTGCTTTTTTTCTAATACCAGAATGGTGGAGTGGCCAGAGCTGAATTGAGATCTGACCCTGCATATAGGTATTAGAACAGCACCATTTCCTCCACAAAGCCCTCTCACAAAAATGAAATAGCCTTAAATATTAGCTTCTTGGAATATTTTAGTCCATAATTACTAAGCATTAATTCACTTATTATCTGTGGAGAGCAGGGTCATAACTTCTATAATGAGTACTGACCCAAAGTAGACTTGCAACTTTTTTCCCATAGAACTTTCTGTGTTTTCGTACCAAAAATCTAGAAGAAAATAAGCTTAAAAAGCTGTTAGAAGCTAGTCTTAGCTATGTTCTGACATTTACAAACACGTAAGAGTTCTAAATAAATCTTCAGTTTCTCTATAATTCCCTTTTTGCAGATAGCAGGCACTCCTCACCCCAAAACTTGTTCTGGTCAGGCTATGAGTCAAATGCTACATCAGAATCTCTTCCAAAAACATGGTATACCTCTTCTCTGTAATCTGTAGCTTGAACCAAATGCTTTCTTTTTCTCTAGCAATAAAACTATTCCTTTTTAAGTAAACAGGTGCATTATTATTTGTCTGAGGTATTCACTATGTCAAGGAACTATGGGAGCTCCAATATTTGTTTTTAAAATTGTACTCCTGAGATGGTTATTATTTCTTATTTCTCAAATCTATCAAATTTCTCAAATCAAGTACATTTCTCAAATATCTGCCCCTCCCCCCACCTCACCCCTGCTGCTCTCTTAAATTGTTTGCAGTGTGTTAGAGTATACTGATCTGTGAAAGAACGCTTCCCTTCCTCCACACAAAAATATAGCTTTATAAAGACTAGCATAACTTTCTTTATTTTAGGATTTCCTATTGTACCAATAAACTACTATATTTACACATGACATTGGACCTTACACACCACCCCTGTTTTTTTAAATTAGATCTGAATTTCCTAGCTAACCAGTTTTATTCCAGTTGTTGAATTGTCATAGTTCATCATTTAATATTTATCTACTTTCTCATTTAATTTAGGGAATAGCATCAAACGTCCTAGTTCCAATTTTGCTCAGATGGACCTTCTTCTAAGTGAGTGCAATCCCACAAACCACATCTGACTTATTCCTGGGGTAAAATTGGCATGAAAGATACAAGTCATGCTTTCAATCTAACTCTAAATAAAACTTTTTTTAATGGTCTTAATCCTTAATTTGCCTTTGTATTACTTATACAAATGAAAATAAACAAACAAGGCAACCAAAACAAAACCCAGACCAGACCAAACCAAACCAAACCAAACCCAAACTTAGTTTTGGTTATTTCGGGTTCAAGAAAAAAAGGGAGAGAGTTCGTTCTACCTGAAATAAAACATTTCATTTTGAGTAAGTTTAGGCACATTTGATTGTATTGCTATATATAACAACATTATAGTAATACATTAATTAAGTCCTCAATATATTCTGCAAACATTCTGACAAAATATTTCCATTTTTCATTTAAAAAAAAACATATTTTAAAATGAAAAATTGAAGGACTGCAATTTTTTTCAGTCAAAAATCTGTGGCAACAACATATGGCAAGAATTAGAGCCACACACGCCCATTTTGTGAGAAAAAAGCAATCTTCAACTGAAAAATTATCCCCAGGTCTTGTGTTCTCCCATTCAGAAATAGGTTATTGGCTTAAATGGACATGAAATCCAGACTTGCATGTGTTTGTATGGTAACTATGCATTGGGGTTTTCTATAGCTGAATGAAGCATCTAGTTTGGGATTCCTCATATGTGGAAGATTCTTTAAAATGTGATGTCATCCCCTTCTCAGTCCCAAAGAGTACATCTGAATATTGCCACAAAACTATTCAAGGAACTAGCTTGGTGAATCAGCTCTTCAGGGCTATTATCAGCCAGGCCAATTTACTGTAGCACTGAGGCTGCTCTAAGTTGTGCAGGAACTGAACCAGACTCCAGCTGGCCCAAGAGTAAGATGGAGGAGTAAGGGGGAATATATAGTTGAGGAAAAGGCCCTTTTAAAATGTCTTTAGAAATGAAATACATAATAATATGATTATAAGTGTGTATGTACCTATATATGTATGTGTGTATATATAATATATATATAATGCTATAATACTATATAATATAAATATATACACTCATACGTATATATATGTATACACACATTTATAATTATATAATTATGTATATCATTTTTAAAAGACATTTTAAAAGGTCCTTTTCCTCAAATATGTATTCACCTTTACCCCTCCCTCTTAATGTTGGGTAATAGAATAGAACAGAATAGAAATATTCACAAACACACATACATACACACACGTGTGTGTGTGTGTGCATATATATAAGCCCTGAAAACTCCAAGTTCTTTCAGGTGATCCATTGTACTACCTAGTCATGTCATATAGTGTCAGTAGTGCCATCAGATAACATAACTGCCACAATCTGAAGTGATGCATTAAACTGGGATTACCATAATAAATCATATTTGTGGGTACACAGATCACAGGTGGCACAGTCAGATGTTCTGTATGATTGTGTGTCTCTAGGATGTGCAGATCAGGACACAATGTTCATAGGCTCTTTCTTCTATGTGGACTGCTTTGCAACCATAACTCAGTAGTAAAGGGTCACCAAATAGTTATAACAGCATAAACTAGCATCAGGGAAAAATACAAATTGATCAGTGCCAGCTATATAAAAGAAAGAACATGGACCTGTCCCTGATCTCATAAATATAGTATTTGTTGCAGGCTTTTTCTCCATCCATATAGAATTTATTAATAACAATAGCAGCAACAGCAATAAATAATAATAATGATGAAAAATAAGTTATTTGAAGATGGATGCTTATTTCTGTTGATTCTCTCATCTCTCTTACACACTGTAGAAGTTTTCCTATGAAATGGAGAAAAGCACACTAAATTTATTATTGGAAGTTTATGCCTTTAATTGGAAACAATGTAGTATGCCAGGAATGTTATCTATGTAGGCTCTCTGAAATATCTGCATACCTTTAGTACCATGTTAAGCTTGTACTAAAGAGGCAAAGTATTTACATTCTACTGGTGTATTATAAATAAGTAATAAGAACAGATTAGAATTATGCAGTTGCACCTACTAGTGAGAGAGAGATGCATAATTCACAAGTGGTGAACTCTTAAGAGACTTCTGAAATCTCACATCTCATGTGTGCAGAACAAGATACATTTTTCATTGCATTGACCCATACTTTTCCTATTTTCACTAGTTAGTCTAGACCCTGTTACACTTTTCCTAAAAACATACTTTTCCATGTCCTATCTTCTACGTTATGGAAAGGCTATAGGATATTACCCATTAAGTAGTTACTGGTGGAAATGTATTTGTATTATTATGCTAAGGACATCATTCTGGACTAATTTATATCGGTATGGAAAGACGAAACAATTACACAACTTTAAAAAGGGTAGAGGTTTAGTGGAGTCAGCTGAGTCCATCACTGTTGAATATAAGGTGTTACATTCTGCTGGGTAACTGTTCTGTCTGTGTATTTTATCCTATGATATAAATACAAATTAAACCCCAATAAATTAACACTCATTTCATTCAAGGCTAACTTGTTTTGCTCTGCTTCACTTACTATGAGACCAGAGGAGACCGATGCTATATTCAGCAGTTGTGGTATTCAGTAGGTACAGAGCCTATGTCTGGCTCTGAACCTAGTCTATGTGGGCCTATTAGAGTCTGGGTTAGATTCTCTCATTACACTCTGAATCCTTGTCTTTTTGAGGGAACTTTCCACTGTTGCAGTCAGTGATGGGAATGACTGCAAAACCCTCTACTTACTAAAAGCACTGACCTTTCACTTTACCCCTTCATCAGTGTACTTCACTAGACTTCTAAGTGGAGCACCTGTATCAGGATGGAACATTGATCTCTATCCCCAGTGGTCAGCAACGTTTTGTGATGGTGGGCCAGCATGGCCCAGTCTAGGTCCAAGGCAGCCTGGCACTAGGACCTGGCTGGCACTACCACCAAAGCTTCTCCTTGGTGCTTGGCTGCAGCATGGCTCAGGAAAGCTCCCTCCCACCGGACTGTCCAAACACAATGTGGTGCGTTGCTGCAATGGCAAAATGCCCGTTGACGAACATCACTGAAGCCCCAGCTCAGTGGGCCAGATCTAGTGGCTCCATGGAGCAGATCCAGCTTATGGACTGTAGGTTACTAATCCCTGTCCATGCCCACTAAAGTCCCCAACCTCCATGCAAATACAAAAAAAATACTACTTTTATGACCAAGTAACTAAATCCTTGGATGATGGTGTCACTGTGGACGTAGTCTTTCTAGACTTTAAGAAGGCCTTTGACACTCTCTCTCACCCCATCCTCATCAATAAATTAAGCGACTGTGGCATTGATGCCTACACAGTTGGATGGGTAAAAAATTGGCTGATGGGGTACACCCAGAGAGTAGTGGTGGATGGGTTGTATTCAACCTGGTGAGATGTGAGCCCTGGACTCAGGGCTCGGTCCTCGGGCCCGCGCTGTTTAACATCTTCATCAGCGACTTGGACGAGGGGGTGGAAAGCATGCAGTCCAAGTTTGCTGATGACACTAAGATGTGGGGCAAGGTGGGCACACTTAAAGAGAGAAAGAGGCTGCAACTAGATTTAGACAGACTACAAAAGTGGGCAGATGAGAATAGGATGGGGTTCAACGTAGACAAATGCAGGGTGCTGCACCTTGGGAGAAGGAATCCACAGCATACATACAGGCTGGGGAGTTCCCTTCTTGAAAGCACAAAGGCGGAAAGGGATCTTGGAGTCATTATTGATTCCAAGATGAACATGAGCCGCCAATGCCAGACCGCAGCCAGCAAGACCAGCCATACCTTGTCATGCATCCAAAGGTGCATCTCAAGCCGGTCCAGAGAAGTGATACTCCCCCTCTACTTGGCGCCGCACTTCAAAAGGGATGTGGCCAGCCTGGAGAGGGTTCAGAGGACGGCCATCCACTTGGTGAGAGGGCAGCAGGACAGGCCCTACAAGGAGAGACTGAAGGACCTGAACCTGTTCAGCCTCAGCAAGAGGAGGCTGAGGGGGGACCTGGTGGCTGCCTACAAGCTCATCAGGGGAGATCAACAGCAAATAAGCAGAACCCTTTTCTCCACAGCACCACCTGGGTGACAAGGAACAATGGTAATAAGCTGTTGGAGAATAGGTTTAGAAGGCAATATTTTACAGTTAGGGTGGCCAGAATCTGGAACCGACTTCCCAGGGAAGTGGTCCTCACCTCTACCTTGGGCAAATTCAAGAGGAGGTTGGATGATCACCTGTCTGGGGTCTTGTGAAACCAGCATTCATTCCTGCCTGTGGTAGGGGGTCAGGCTAGATGATCTGTTCAGGTCCCTCCTGACCCTAGCTACTATGAAACTATATCCAACTAGTGCCAATTTTGACGGCAATTTATACGAAGGAAAAGAAAGGCCACAAAGTCACTATTATCCATGGTGAATCTGCCTTCCCAAAGCCTCCTGTTACAGGACTGTTGGTTTGGAAGAGGAGGATTGAGTTCAGTCTAATTGGTTGCTTTAGTATTTTTTGTGCTCCTATGACTGGAGTACTGGAGTATTGATTAATGTGCAACTGAAAGGGGCACTGTTTATGGCAGACTCTTTGGTGAGAGTAGTTTTGTTGCATTTTTTCTGAACTGCCTCAAACCACATTAGTTATTTAGTTTCCTGGAATTTTCTTTTACCCTGTATGCAAATATTTTCAATCATATTCTATTTCTAGCCACCATCTGCTTTTGTTGCCTCCGTCTGCTCTACAACATGCTTTTCTAGTTAAGCTAGGACACAGACAACTTTTTTTCTGGAAAGTCTCATATATCTTTTTTTGATATGCTTTTAACCTTTCAGTTTCTTCAATGTATTTAGTTTTTTAGTTTAGTATGATTAACATTGTGTGCATTGATGCATATAAATTTAACAGAACGCTTCCAATTATGTATATAGTCTCATACTGACAATAACTTAACAGTATGAAAACAAAGATTATGAGAGACTGCCAGTCGGACAGAGAAGTCCAAAATAGTCCAGCTATAAAAGCAGAAATGTCTCTTTAAACCTACATTTAAAGACATTAATGGGCACGCCTACATGCCAGGGGGAGCTGGAGGCTCCAACCACAGCTGCCTGCAGCTGGAAGCCATCTTTAAGGGGCAGTCCCACTCCCTGCTCTCAGGTCAGCCACTTTTCTGGCTGGGAGCAGTATGCACAGTGCAGGGGCAGCACATGGTGGCTCTCTAGCTGCAGCCTCTGCCTCTCCACACCATGGCTGCTCTAGTCCTGCCCCTGGCAGCAACATACAGCACCCTGCTGGCCACAGTGCTGGCCCTACTGGCCCACCATGGTGAACGTCATCTGGTCCATAGCAGTCTGGACCCTGCCAGCTGCCCCATGCACAGCCACCACCTACCTGGCATCACCACACTGTCTCAGGCCCCCTGCTGCTGTGTAGCTGCCACTCAGACCCCATCCTGCTTGCTAGACCCTGGCAGGTACACCAATAATGTGCTACTGGACACCACTGTGGGGGCCATGCATGCCTTAATGGGCCTCCAGCCCCACCACCTCTGGGCCTGCCCAGCCATCCATGACTAGTGGCTCCACATCATCCAGTGGCTGGAGGTGTTCTGGATGATCCAGGCCACCTTCCAGGACCTCCTGAAGCACCTCTGCCTCCATCTGGAGCAGCAGGACACTGCCATGTGGTAGCCCCTCCCCACAGACATCCAGCTGGTCATCACCCTGTTCAAGCTGGCTACGCCTGCCAGCCTGTGCTACATCAGCCACCTTTTCAGCATGGAAAAAGCCACCACTGGGGAGGCCATTCTGGAGGTGTGTGGTGCTCCAGGATGTGCTGGGGCACACAGTGCTCTGTACACATGACCCCCTGGTGGTGGTGGCAAGCTTTCATGCCCTGGGCTTCCCCCAGTGCATCAGGGCCCT
This sequence comes from Alligator mississippiensis, assembly GCF_030867095.1. Taxonomy (NCBI): domain Eukaryota; kingdom Metazoa; phylum Chordata; order Crocodylia; family Alligatoridae; genus Alligator; species Alligator mississippiensis. Next base: position 186,984,106 of record NC_081824.1, on the reverse strand, counting down.
GGACGGGACCCACATCACCATCACCTGCCTGCCCCACAGTGACTGCCCCTATACAGCCAGGGGGGCTTCCACTCTGTCATGCTCCAGGCCATCACTGACCACCATGGCACCTTCACAAACATGAACCCTGGCTGAATGGGCAGCGCCCACAATGCCCTTGAATTCTGCAACTCCACCCTGCCAGCCCTGGTACAGAGAGGGCACTTTGTGCCTGGGGTGCTGGACCTCCAGCTAGGTGTGGTGATGGTCCTGCCCCTCTTCAATGGGGACTCCCCCTACTTGCCCCTCCCCTGGCTCATGCAGTTCTACACCAGCCAACTGGACCCCCACCAGCACCACTTCAACTGATGCACTTTATTCCCTTCTCAGAAACAGACCCTCTTCCTCTTTCCCTCCCCAACAGCAGAGCCACTCTAATACCAACTCCATCCACCAACAATAAAACATCCTCTTCCCCATGTGAACTATTTATATGGCTGTAGTTGTGTGTGCACCCTTCTGGGGCTAGGGGGTGTGGGATGGGGGCACCTAGGGGGCAGAGCACAGGGACAGGTGGCCAGTACCCCAGCCCCTGGCCATTCCCCTGTGGGTGTGCATACAGTGGCAAGCCCGGTGGGCAGGGGGCTCACCCAGGAGTGATGGCATCCACTGCTCTCCCAGCACGCCCATCTTCCCCTCTGGCAGCCAGTGGCCAGGGCCAGCAGGCCATGCACTGTCCTGGCCCCGCTGAAAGCAGCTCCTGCTCCATGTTTGCTTGGAGCCAAGTGAGTGGTGGGGCTGGGCAGTGGTGGACCCAGGGCAAAGGCCATGGCTGGGGGTGGGGCTCCTGGTCGGCGGAGGTAATGCTAGACCTCTGCTCAGGCCCATGGGTGGGGACGGGGGGCTGCTTCTGGGTGGTGGGCAGTTGCCAGGGGGCAGAGAGGACTGCAGGTGGGGGCAGGACAGCAGGTAGCACAAAGGCAACTGTCAGGGCCTGGATGGTGTCCTGCCCCTGGCAGTCCTCCTCCACTGCCTCCACTGCCCTGGTCATGAGTACAGCCTGCCACTCCAGGGCCTCCATGTGCCACTCCTCCAGGGCCAGGAGCCTCGCCCTGAACTCCCAATCTGTCTGGTGCCGTGCCTCCTTGTGGGCCACATCTTCTGCCCACCAAGCATCCTGCTGGGTGATGTCTTCTGCCTGCCATGCCTCCTGCCCAGAAACATACTCCACCTGTCACACCCATGAGTCTGCCAGCCACTCTTCCAACACTGTTACCACCGTGTCCAGGAGGAGAATCCTGTCCTGGGTCCTCCTGTGGTGGAGCCAGTGCATCTGGAGGGTCCCAGCTAAGGGCAGTGGTGACGTGGAGCTGCCATCCTACCTGTGAACTGCTGCCTTTCCCCCATGTGCAGCTGCAGAACCTGCAGAACCATGAGAAAGAACCTGTTTGTGAGAGTTTGCAACATTTCTGAGAAAAGATGCTCTGTACCTTGGGGCTGTGCACTGCCCGGTCTCAGATTGGGGGTTGTGTGTCACAAGTACCCATGGACCATGTTTAATTGGCCAGGCAGGACTGAGCCTATGTGGCTGTGGGCCGAGTCCCCCATCCATGCTTCCTCCCCAGAGGCCAATGGGCCACTGGCCACAGGCAGCCTGCCCGCCTCATCCCATTTCCAGGACAGGCCTGGCTCCTGGCAGCACATGCTGCCACAGCTCCAGACCCAGTCCCCCACTTCTCTTCCTGCAGGCCAGCCTGTCTCCTGTGCTGCTGCCCAGCCCATGGTGCCTGGGCTCAGTAGGCATGGGGCTCCCAGATGACTGGGATGTGGAGCTGCTGGCACCCCCACCTCCCCTACAGGGGTCCTCTCTAGGGAGACACCCCAGAGCCAGTCCTTCCCCCCATTCTGGCACTATGCCCGGAGTGTGCCATGATGTGAGTTTCCCAGGTGCATTACAAGAAGCTGCTTGCATGGACCAAGAGGTGCCCAACCCACTATGCCCTGCTGCTGCTGATGGCAATGATGCCCCAGGAGAACCTGTGCACTTGGCACAGGACTGCCTGGAGGGCTACTTGTGGCTACACTAAATATTCCTGCTCCCTGCAGCCAAGGAGGACATCACAGCTGATAATGATGAATTCCTCAGTCCAGGCCTAGCTGCAGGGGAACAGGCTTCTCAATAAAGTTCTGTACTGTCGCCTGCCTCCCTGCATGCTGTTGGGGAGGGGGACCCAGGGCACAGGGGACCATGGGCAAGCCAGACAGAGAGCTGGGGCTGGGCCTGCAGCTGGTGCACAAACAGGGTGGGGAGGGCAGAGCTAGCTTGCCTGGTGACTCAGGTCAGCCTCCACTGGCAGCAATGGCTTGCAGCTCCCAGCAGTGTCCTGGTGAAAAAGACACGGTGTCCAGTTGCCCAGGCAGGGTACCCCTCCAGGGAGGAGCTGGAGCTCCTGATGACTGGCAGTAACATGGCTGGCCTGGCTTTATGGGGGGCGGGGAAGGTTTGAGGCCATGGAGCTGATGCGGCAGGCCCAGGCTCCCACTGCTGCTGGATGATGCTGGGGGCAGGGAGCTCAGGACAGGCTGCTGGCACCCCAAGGGGCCCTCCCCTGGTGATGCATCACCATGGGTGCCAGGCTGTAGCAAATGCTCAGGCAGGCCACCCATACTCAAGTACCTGGCACAGCTGTGGGCAGAGTCCTGGGACATGAGAATGGTGTCTAGGTGCTGCATAAAGGGCATGGACTTGCAGGCAGTCTCTGACCGGCGGTTGTGTTCAGTGATAGTGACCCACAGTGCTTGCAATGTAGGACTGGTGCACAAACTGGTCATGTCCGTGCTCCTGCATATGGCTTGACAGCCCCTTGTAAACATGGGCACTGGAGCTCCCGCACCACATAAACTGGCTGAGCACCTCAGCCTCACCCCACTGTACCATGAGGTCTGCAATCTCATTCTGGGTCAAGTTGGGGCCTCAGAAGGCGGCATGTGGCATCAGGAAGAACTCTAGTGTGGCTCCTGCAACAGCTCTCTGGGCCTCCATGTGGCTGTCCCAATGCTGCTGGGCCTGGGCAACTGCCTGTAATGTTCAGTGAAAGGGCATGCTGTGGGACTGGCAGCCATGTGATGAAGCACTGCCAGGAAGCAGCTGCAGGGTTCAAGCAGGCTGCTGGGGATCACCTGCGGCCAGGTGGAGTTGGCCCTGGTGGCCATAAGTTCACTGCAGCTGGGCATGGGTGCTGCCAGGCCTGGAAGGGGCCTGCAGCATCCTGTGGAGCTGAACAGTGCAGCCCTGGCAGCCACATAGCACTGTGGTGTCAGGGAGTGGTGCTGTGGTACAGGCAGGCTGCCTCAGCTGCCCTGTGGCCTGTGCAGTGGGACACAGTGCCTGCACATGCCCCAGGGCTCCAGGCTGGCCATAGGCTTTTAAGGGCCTAGGGCTGGAGCTGGCATAGCGCCAGCCCTGCCCTGGGGCAAGAGAGGCTCCAGCCCTGGTGCCCTGGGCCTATGGTGAGACTAGACCCCTAGTGACAGGGCTGACCAGATTTGATCCCAGTCAGCTTCTACATGTGCATTACTGCACAGTAACCACTCACAAGTAAATTTGCTACTTGCATTTGCAGGTAGATAATTTACTCACACATAGAGCAGTTTACTGTGCAGTAAATGTGTGCACATGTAAATGTGCATGCTTACTGCACAGTAAACTGCTCTACTACACAGTAAAGCATCTTATGTAGATGCACCTGGTATGTACCAAAATTATGCTAACAACCTAATTGTCTCATAGACGGGTCTCTATACTCTTTTCCAAAATAAATTAAAATGGAAGGTACTTCCCAATATATGGCTTGCAGGAATGTAAGAAGAATCTCCAGGCATATTGAGCAGAAATGAAATGGTTAATAGCATTAACATGTAAGCACCAAAATTAGACTTCAAAGATAACATACTATTAATGTAAGTCAGGAAATGGTGACTTCTCCTTAGCATTAGTTTCTTGGGGATTTTTTATAATTTGGCTAAAGACGCAAAGGCACTAATGTAATTGCTTTATACAGTCAAAGGTGTCTTCAAAACCAGCAAGCTGAAAAGCACTTTAAGTAATCAAGAGCTCTCACTTAGTAACAATAGAAGGGAGTGGAAATACTGTTTGTTTATAAACTAGAGAATATAGTCATATTATTTCTCATGCATGGATTAAAAAGCTTGGCTTCTAAGTGATTCAATTGGGAAATGCTATATTTTGCATACAATCTCCCAATCTGTAAGGCATTTGCTCATATTCTATGTTAACTAAGCTTGACTCCACCCTTCAATAATTTTCTTAAGATCTTCTTGCCAGGATAGCCAGCAGCACTCTTCAATAGCAGGTCTATACCATTGACCTGCTTTCTCTACATAGAGGACAGAACTGTGTTTAGCCTGAACTCTCATTTCAGTCAGCTCTCTTACAGGGGGTCAGATAAGAGCGCACTCAAGTCCTGAAAACTTCAATTCACTCTTTTGCTTTAGACACTTCCACAGGACTTCTGGCCTTGCCTGTTCCCAACACACAATCACAACAGGATGGCACTCCCTCACTTATTAGATACAGGGAACCACCAGATTAGCACAGGCATGCCAGGTTTCTATCACTGCTTCTTTCCTAGGAAGAATTTCTCACAGTGTATACGTATGTCCATTCTTATAGGCACTTCCCCTTCACAGAAAAATGGTTTTACCATTCATTGAAGGAGGTATATTTACTTGCCACATAATATCCTATTTACACATCACTTTGAAATAAATCTCTCTAATGCAGTGAGTCTGTTTGCCCCACAGTCCACATGGCTAGTGCCAGGTACTTTAGGGAGTCAAATGCAGCTAGGGGGCCTGATCTGGCATGCAGGGTAGGCACAGCAAGGAGCCAATCCAGCCATGAGGCGGGGGGTTGCTCTAGCATATAGGATGGGTGCAGCCCAGCTGGGCTCTGGCTGGGTTGCGTGGCAGTAGCTTGGCAAAACCCCAGTCTAGCTGTAGGCAATGGTCCAGCCCAACTGATCCCTGAGCCAATGTCTTTGGACCAATCTAGTTCTGCAGGTCTCAGAAATATAGTGGCAGAGAAATGGTGGCAATTGACATTGCCAACTTTGACACCACCAAATTTCCCAACCTGTGGGTGGGCCAGATGCCATAGCTCCATGGGCTAGATATGGCCCATGGGCCAAGGGCTGAGCATCCCTGTAAATATATAAGCCTGTACAAAGGACTTCAGGACTAAGCATTTCTATCCTGAGTATAGCTTTGTTTAGTCTCATGCCATCCTAAGTTTAAACAACCATTGGTTTATCTGCCAGTGCTAATTTATCCAGTCCTTATTCCAAGGCACTCAAATTTATATTACCTCAATGGATCTCCAAATAATTTGTTAATGTTTCTATAAGGATATTTTCACAAAATTACATATTTTAATGCACCTCCACTCATTGAAGCCTCACATACTTACAATAAGAAGCACTCCTATAAAAAGGCCTTAAGTTTCACTGCTTAAATAACAAATTAGAAGGAGAAATTAGCAGTGATACATTCCTCAATACAGGACATAGACAGTACATTATCAGCAGCCTGAAAATTCACTTTTCCTCAGCTGACTCTTTTTTTCCCCTTACGTCTGCAGACCTTGTGCCATGCAGTGCATTACTGAAATGATTAAACAACAGCAGGATTGTTAAATTATAAATCCAGATGTTTATTTACATGCCATCATGAACACTGCCAGGAACAGCATAAAAAAGAAATCGATATATGCATATTGTAAATGCAACTTAAATGTGAATCTACAATAATGGAATACAGTATTTGCAAAACTGCCATCATTGAAATAGTAATGATTCTTTTCCTCATCTGCTTTGTGATAGTCATCTTAAAAGACCTTGAGTTTATGCATTAAAGAATGCTAATCTGATATTTCCCTTACATACTTTGATTTACGTTCACTTAATTTTAGTGCTCATGCATTGTTTTCTTTTTAATATATCATCTTAAATTCAAAGTCAAGCTGCAATTTATGTAAAATATTTTGATCAGAAGTGGATTGTCATAAAATTACTGTATTTTATAGAAGAACAGTGCAAAATATGATTGAGTTCAGCACTAAGTAAAAGGCTATAAAGCTTCATGTAAACAGTTTGGGTGTTCAGTGTACGTACAAACCTAGGTTAGATTGTTGGCAGTGATTCAACAGGAAGGGAAATCTGTTGGAATTCCTTTCATGATCTTTCTGTTAATTCATGTTTAAATCTTCAATGATATATGTATTTAATACATTTTCATTTCTTTTCTGTATAACTTAAAAGGATGGGCACATAAATTTGGAGAAAAAAGATTCCTCCTTCAAATTTGTACATTGTCATACAGTTTTTACATTCAAATCTAACGTTAAGGTCCTGTGATATTCAGATATTTATCATTCTACTCAAATATGCAAGAACTGCGTGTGTTTTGGGGAAAAAGTAAAAATACTGCACAAAATGATACTATATGTGCATGTCTACATGAGATGCTTAACTGTGCAGTAGCATAGTTTACTGTGCAGTAAGAATGTGAGTCTACACACGTGCACATTTACTGCACAGTAAAAATGCTTAATTGTGAGTAAATTAGCTACCTGCAACTGGTCCATGGAGGAGACTAGTGGCTTGTGGCACTGTGAGGCAAGGAGGAGGTCCAATGCCAAATTGAGAGGAGTGAGTGCTCCAATGCCCACATCTGTAAGGCAGTGTCTGGCTGGATGCAGGAGTACAGGCACAACCCATTGGCATGGCAATGCTGTGTAAAGGTCAAAGCCTTGCAGGCACAGTGAGTCACCATCACCAACCACAACCATCAGTCAAGGAGTCCCCATAAGCCCATGCCCTTTATGCAGCAATTGATAGACATCATCACACCCTGGGATCCAGGCCACAGCAGTGCTGTGTACAGCAGCATGGGTGGCCTGCTCAAGCCCCAACCCCAGCCTGGCACCCCAGATAATATGTCACCAGGAGAAGGCCCTTGAGGCGTCCAGCAGCCCATCCTACCAAGCTCCCCAGCTGTACCCTCCACCAGCAGCTTGGGGAGCCAGGTTCAATGTGGGCAGTGATGGGGATGTGGGTCCTGTCCAGAGCCCTGATGCCCTGGGGGGAATCTTAGGGCACAGAACCCTGCCATCACCACCAGGGGGCTATGCATGTGGAGCACTGTGCCCCCCGGCATGTCCTGGAGGGTGCTGCAGCTCCAGGACAGCCTCCTTGGCAGTGGCCTTGCCATGCCAAAAAGATGACCGATGTACTGCAGGCTGGTGGGCATGGCCAGCTTAAGTAGGGCAAGGGCCAGTCAGGTGTCTACAGGGAAGGGCGGCCACATGCTGGTGTGTTGCTGCTCCAGGTGGGGTGGAGCTTCTCTATAAGATCCCAGAAGGTGGCCTGGTTCATGCAAAAGGCCTCCAGCCACTGCTCATCATCCCAGGTGTGCTGAACGACATGTCACCACCAGCCCTGGCTGTCCCAGTGGCGCTGGAGGCCCAGGAGAGTGACTACAGCCCAGGTAGTGGCATCTTGGAGCCCATTATCAGCATCCCTGCTGGGCTCCAGCCAGAGGGATGGGGTCAAGTTGGCAGGTGTGCAGCGGTGGCCCTGGGATGGCATGCAGCGGCCTTGCAATGCTGCATGTGGGGGAGCTGGAAGGGCGGGGGCGGCCATGGGCCAGGTGGCTGTCAGTATGGTGGGCCAGCAGGGCCAGCACAGAGGGCCAGCAGGAGCCCAGGGCACTGGTCACTGTTGCCAGGTGCTGGGGCAGCAATGGTGTGGGGAGGAAAATGCAGCAAGGAGAGCAGTCACGAGCTGTCCCTGCACTGGGGCACACCACTCCTGGCCAGGGAAACGGCAGGCCAAAGAGCAGCAAGCAGGGCTGCCTTTTGAAGAGGGCTGCTGAGTTATAGCAGCTGCATCTGGAGACTGGAGCTCCCGCCAGTGGTGGCAGAGGCCCATTGCAGGACCCCAGGAAGCAGGAGCAGATTTGCAGGAAATCTGCACTTGCTTCCCTGCACATGTAGACACCTACCTGGCATCGTTTTCTCTTATGTTATTTACTCATGAGTAAACTGGTGCCACTGCAAATGCACATGTAGATGCGCCCTGTTAGTATTTCCAACCAAAAATAGAAGATTTCTGGTATTAATTGGTAAAAGGCTCTGGACATATGTTTATAGGAAAGTTATTCCAGGATTTGTTATCCTCCTATTACAGAAATAAGGAACATGAACAAGTATACATACAAACATTTAGGTGTCATGCCAAAAGATAATTTCACCTCATCAGACCAACTAAGTATGCTATGTTTAACTATCTAGGAGTTGTTTGGTATGGGCAATTCCAAAGAAAGTAAAGCACATTGATAAGGATTCAGTGCAAACAAGAAATTTTAAAAGTGGATTGAAATCTGGTCCCCATGAAATCAAGTGTAAAATTTCCATTTGTCTAATGAGAGCAAGAACTAGCTAAAATATAGCTCTAATACAAGCAGAGACATGTCCATTGACTTCCATGACTTAATTTGTTCCTTCAAGAATAAGTTAAAGCTGCCCTATTATACACTCAATGTACCATCCAGAAAAATACTGTTAAATACAGAAGTACTGATCTCTATCACTGTTGGGTCTCTACTGCACCTGCCTTGTTCTTGCCATCATTCATTAATATTTCTTTGGTGTCAATGAATTGTAAGGACATACCTGATATATTCAGCAGTGCAGCTGTTGCAATCCAGGTGGATGCACCTGTAATACTCAGAAACAACCAAGGGAATACCCAACAATAATGATCTCAGTTTGTAACTAACAAGCCATGAAAAGATACAGTTTATAATAGTACCAAAGAAAAGTATCCTTTATGGGTTAAAAATATGTAAAGATAATGTAGAGTGAACTCATTTGATAATGTAGAGTGACATCATTTGATAACGTAGAGTGAAACCACCATAGAAGAGTTGGAGGAGGTCTCCCAGAGAACAGAGAAACTTTCAACACAGCATATATTAAAGCTAAAAAAACCAAACAACAAAACCCTTTGTTTGTATATAGACCACAGAGAATTAAAAGGAAAAATTAAGGTGAGGGAGATGGTGCCAAATATTTTTCTACATTCAATGTAGGATTCTGGCAGATGCCCTTAATAAAATGAAGGGCACATTTGTGCGCATTCAACACCTCTTCTGGGAGACAATTCCCAAGACTTGCTTGGATTGTGCTTGACATCCCTGGTGTTTCACAGAAAGATGCAATTAATTTTCTCATTCTAAGCAAGATGACACTAAGGTTTACACAGAAATTTCACATAGAGAAAACAGTAGAAAAACACGGCCAGAAAGAGGTAGAATTACTGGACTGAAGCTTACAAACAAACAAAAATGTAACTTCCACATAATGGAAATAACATACTTAGAAGAGAAGTTGACACACCAGGGTTTACATATGGGCTACAGTTGAGGCCATTGCTAATATGCCCTCCCCCTCCCCCCCTCATCGCCATAGAATGGTGACCTACAGAGAAAAAAATCTACCTGCCTGAATCAACATCCTAAAATTGCTAATGTGAAATGGACATTAATCAATGTGCATGGGATTTAATCTTAATACAAAGTTTAAGAAAGTGAGGCAGTTTAATTAAGAGCTGTTAGTTGTACCCATATTGGTCTAAGGACATGGGCAGACAAGGTTCTTTGAATAGATGTGATATCTTTTATTAAACCAATTAAATAGTTGGAAAAATTGTGCTTTGCAAGATTCCAGGCAGAAACACCCTTCTTCAGGCATAGGGAGAGTATAATTAAGACACTGTAGTCCAGAGGCTGTGACAGTAATCATGAAATCATGTCATTTCCAGGTGCCTCAGAGGAGAGCTTGCTGCAGTGTAAGATATTAAAAAAAAAGTGGAGCAGCGCATGCAGGGGTAGCGCTCACTGCTCAAAAGTGGAGCTGGGCTGCCCAGAACAATGCTGCGGCTGCCAGCCAGGCTCTGAGTGGCAGAATTGCCACTATTGCAACCTAGGGAGGCCCCTAGGCCCACAGGTAAGGCTGCTGGGGCCAGCCCAGTGCTGGTCCCAGCCTCCCCTACCCCACCCGGACTAACTTGAGCCACTGCTACTTGTCCCTGGGGAACCAAACATCCACACCACATGTGGACGTGGCCATAATGTCTAGAGCACCTAGGGAAAAGAGAGTGGGACAAAGTTCAGAGCCAGATTACATACACATCAATCAGTCTGCTCTAAGATGAAATGGGGACTGCAGTTGGTACAGCTATTGCTATGGACGAGGCATGCAGAAAGTAATTTAGGCTATTAGTGCTGGGTGGCTGGAATAACATATTCCTATCCCACATTACCATTTTAAGGGGAATTCTCAATAATAGATAAGAAACAGTCATCAGAAAGATCAGTTGTATTACAAGAGGTTGCCCTGCAATAAATATGAGTTTGTTTTGTTGGATGGATACACTAAATGTGGAGAAATGCACAATACATTCTTCATGCACCAGAAGTAAGAGAAATAAATACCAACTCAGCCATTTGCCCATAGTGCCTGAGATAGGCACCAACAGACTGAGATGACTGAGACCCAGAACATGATACAACCAGAACTAATGGACTTATGCCAACTGACAACTCTGATGTATATGGGGAAACCATCAAGACAACTCAGAGACTAGGTGAAAATTATTTTTGGTTAATAGACTAATTATAAAGTCTTAGAGTTCTGTATTATATGTATTTTTTTTTACTAATTGTTATATTTGGCTAGGAAAAGTAATTGTGGGGAAGTGTCTGTAAGAGACTCTTGCATTAGTCAGTTGAATCTGGTGATTGTGTTGTGCCAAGGCCCTTGTTACACAGTGGGTACATCTACACGTGCCATGATAAACTCTGGTGCAGGTTGCACTGGAGTTTATCAAGGCACCTTAATGGCACCTGTAGATGCTCAAACTGCTACAGTCCAGGGTGCACATGAAGATGCTGTGCCTCAAACTGCAGCAGTTTGAGCCAAGGCAGAGCATCCCCAGGGTGGCAGGGAGCCCCAGAGGTCAGCCCCAGGCTCCAGGAGGTAGTGTCAGGCAGAATGCGGAGCCCTATGTTTAGGTGGCAGGCAGAGGAGGTCTGTCCCCCTGCTGCCTGGGCTGACCGTGCACAATGTATGCCTAGGTCAGCATTTACACGTGTGTATAGGTGCAGTTATTTTCGCTGCCATAAGGTAGTACTGTCCCAACATCTTAATTACATTGTTTTGATGACATTACATCAACTGGAGTTATTGCCAGATCAGGCATTCTCCCTGGTCAGGGTATCATCATAAAACCAGAGGCAGTTGAAGTCTTTGTCCTTCGATTAGATTTGAGTAGCACAACAAGCTAGGGGAGGGAGGGAGGGAAGGAGAGAGGGAGAAAGAGAAAGAGAGTGGACACACTAACCCTCCCTGAACTACTACTTGTTTCTAAGAGCTTGCATTTTGTATACAAGACAGATTTGGAGGCATCAATCTCTTTTATTTGGCAATTTAAGGTGTTTTTAGGAACTGGTACCCAAACATTTTGAGAACTCAGAAATTCTGCCAGGATGTACATGAGCTCTCTTCTGGCTTGCTGAGTTACCCAAATCTGATCAAAGGACAAGTGCTACTAAAGCCTGTCCAGCTGTGGTTTCATAATGACACCATTAGGTTTTGCTCCATAATCAAGGCCCCTAAAACTCTCTGTAGCTTCAGGCTTAGTATGTGTGACAAGGTTAACTGAAATCTGCAGCAAGGATAACTACTTTAGCAGATTGTATCAGCAGGAAATATTTAAACACTATTTAAAAGGATTTTAAATAAGCAGATTTTATTTAACACTGCACTAATGCACTGCAATAAAAATGATACAACAGAGCTGCTACAAATAAACATAATGCTTCCCTACCTTCCTCCCCATCCCACAAATCTGTAATGTGAGGTCCAAAGAGTGGACTAGATCTATCTAAAGTTGAAACCCAGAAATGCCAAACTCAGCCAGCCTCATCTCCCTCTTAGACTTGCGCCTGCTGAATCTGCCCTGTAGACCTGAAAAGTTAATTACACTAATTCTCGTCACACGCAATATCAGTTGTTGAATTCAGGTGTTTTATATGCACATACAAATGTATTTTATATGGACGTACGACTTGGGCAGCCCACTCACTCTATAATCCTGGTGTAATCTGCCCTCTAGTGCTGGGTACATCAGTATCTTTTTTTTTTAATAGACATTTAGGCCAGTCTGAAGACTACAACAGGGATTGTGTTCTTTCTTTACTGCACTGAGAAAGAAATTAGTTCCTGTACCACCTTTTCTTTTGGATACATTATTCAGTCACAGGATTGGTGACTGTGGAGCTATATGACCCTTTACAGCAAGTCTCTGAAGATAAAAAAGAGACTTTGTTTCATATCTCAAAGTAGCGGAAAGTGAGCAGGGAACCAGCCCCAGGCGCTGACCTCAAGGGAGCACCAGCATAACACTTTCCCAGGGAGTCTGTGGTGCTACAGCAACTATAGCAAAAGCAGCCAAGGCCAGGGACTTCATGTAGGGCAGGCAGATCACTCTGTGCCAGCAGCAGGACTTTAAGTCCCTAGGGCAGGTAAGACTCCCCTGCTCTCTTGTGCTGGACATACCCATCTCCTTCTCTCCCTATGCCCAGTTTTGCCCAGGCTGCAAAACTTACTAGTTTTGCCTCTGTATCTCAGTATTTTGTGGATAATATTTTAGATAAAGAGTTCTAACTGTGAAAGGATGGAAACCACTTTCTATTGCTCACGTTGGTAGCAATATCTACCAGGTAGCAATATCTCCAGAACAAACACAAATTCACTGTTGTAATGTAAATAAATTGGATGCCAACATTTTGTTGGCTATTAAACTACTCTTCTCAACGGAGATGTTAATGTGCAGAAGTCTTGCCTCCTTCAGGTATATTTAGACATATGTTTGAAGAGAAGAAAAAATTTCCTAGTGATTGCCAGAGTAAACTAAGGTACCTTTTGATTGCAAGCCCTTCAAACCAAGAGCTGCCTTTCTGCTATGTTTGGAGAGTACCTGGCCTAAGGAAGCCCCATTAACCATGGTAATGTGGCCTTAAGTGATCTTTCCCTCCTTAAGACACTCTGGAAGCATCTACATGAAATGCTTTCCTGTGCAGTAAACATCCACATCTACATGTGCAGACTCTTACTGTGCAATAATTTACTCTAATCTGAGTAAATTTGCTACCTGCAAAGGCAAGTAGCAAATTTACCTGAGATTACTTACTGTGCAGTAGGGCACATGTAGATGCCTGACTGGGAGAAAATGTGCTCCCAGTCAGCCAGGCAGCAGGAAACGGAAGATTGCTCCCTGCCCCTGGGAGCTGCCTGCTAGGCCTGTGCGAAGCAGCTAGTATTCACTTTGGATTTGGATTCAGCCGATTCAGGGGTCAGTGATTCAATTTGGCGATTCAAATCACCGTCCTGATTCAATTCAGCTGCTGCCAAATTCAGCAGCTGCCGAATCTCTGAATCAGCCAGGCCCATTCCTTGCCCTTCTCCCAGCCTGGCAATGGCCACCCTCCCGCCCCAGCTCCTGGCTCTTGGGGGAAAAAAAAGCCCTGACTCAGCAGGTGCTGCCAGGTGGGGGGTGATCCCCCCTGCCCCCTCACTACCCCATGCTGCATGTGGGGCTCTTCATGAGCCCCTTTGACCCCCACCCTTGCTTTCCCAGCCCCACCACAGTTCCCCCCTGGGCCAGCTCTGGCCCTTTAAGAAAAAAAACCAAGCAAACAACCCCCAGACTCACTGCTCCTGCCGGCAGGGGGAGCAGGGGGGCTATCCCTGCTGCCCCCCGTTGCTCCACGCCATGTGGGGAGCCCCCAAAGCCCCAAGTCTGCACCAGGAGTGGTGAGTCCCAGGGCTTTTCTTGGTTTGTTTTTTTTCTTAAAGGCCTGGAGCTAGCCCGGGCTGGCACCTGTGGGGGGGCTGGAGGAGCTGGGGGGCTCGTGAAGTACAGTACTGAGCTGAGGTGGACAGGGCAGCCATGGGAGGGTTGGGGGAGCGGGCAGAGGTCCACTGATCATGGGGCCAGGACTGAGAGATCCTTATCTCCCAGCCCAAGTCCCAGTCATGAGACTCAGGCTGGGAGATCCTTATCTCCCAGCATGAGCCCTGCAGTCACAGGACCTGGGCTGGGAGATCCTTATCTCCCAGCTCCAGCTCTGCAGTCATGGGGCTGGTTCTGGGAGATTCTTCTCTCCCAGCACCAGCTCCATGGTTGTGTGGATGGTGCTAGGAGATACTTATCTCCCAGCCTGAGTCCCACGGTCATGGGATGTGGGCTGAGAGCGCCCTGCTTCTGGGTTGTTCCCACCTGGGCTTTGGTGGTGGAGCTTGCTCTGGCAACAGCTGGCAACAATGTCCCAGCCCCTGTCAGGAGACAGCTGTTTCCTGACCCCTGGGCTGCACCCAGGGGGGATCCTAGAGCTCCTCCTGGCTGCTGCAGGGGCCCATTGCAGGGCCACAGGGAGCAGGAGCAGTCTGCTGCTAGGAGACACGTAGTCAGTAGAGTTTACTCTCAAGTCGTTTACTGGAGTAAATTGCTCCTGTATTATTTGCACGTGTAGTTGCACCCTATAGCAATGGTTCTTAGCAGCAGAAAAGTTTTCTGGGTTTACTCCAATTCACAACAAGTTCAACTGCACAGCAGACTATTATTATGAAACTATCACCTTTATCAACTATCAACAGACACAAAGCCAGACATTTTCAACTCATCTAAAAAATGTATAGGAATGAGGACAAAGAAAGGGTTGAAATCATGTCTTAACAGTGATGTTTGTATGCAAATGTCAATGGAATATAGAAACTCTCCATTGTTTATCTTATTGACCTGAGGCAAAACTTTCATATGTGCTTGATAATTTGGGGTGTTTCAGTTTCTCCATTATGAGTCTGATTTTTAAGCATGCTGAACACCTACTACTTATCCAACATATTATTGATCTTTGATTCCAGAAAGACTCCTTATTGTCTTCTCCAACTTTGATCTGTTCAGTCTTGCAAGATCTGCCTTTCAGCATTCAGGTCCAGCAATAACTTGATCCAGACAAAACATAAATTATACCTCCAGGCTCGCTCTTTCAAGAATGCCTGTCTTTATACTCCAAAAAAAACAACTAGGTGATCCAAAGCAGCACCACAGACATTTTTTAGTGTGCAATTTAGCTGTATAGAAAGCCTGTTTCTATGCAGACTCTTAACCGCATCTCCAATTGATATAAACTACTATAGTTTTACACTGATGTTTTCAGCTGAAAATTTGGTCATAGGACTTATTTGGTGAGGCTCCCTTCCTTTAACAATACACTTTTTACTGCTTGTCAGAGAAAAATAACGCACTTCATACAGCTATGTACTAATAGGAATAGTTTTCTTGTAAAGATTCATAACGAGGACCATTACCATACGCAAGAGAAATTACATGAACACAATTTGCTAGCAGTGCCAAACCTTCAGAATGCGAGCATATACATCCTCAGTGCCAGTTTCTGTGCCAAAGACAGGTTATGTCCTACAAGGACATTTCCACAAGAGTGTGAGCATGCACTTTGCAGCACCTCAAAGGCTTTTGAGGCTTCGCAAAATGCATCCTGCACATGATTTGGTTCTCCATACTGCATATTTGCAGCATAGAGCTATATTTAGATACTGGATGATTCTGTTATCAAGAAAAAGCATCCCAAAAAAAGTGGTACAGTGCATGTGACAGCAGCATGTACCACTCAAAACTAGAGCCTGGCCAGCCAGAGCCACAGGAGGCCCCCAGGTAAGGTTGCTGGCCCCAGCCTCCCCTGCCTCACCCAGAGCATTTTTCCCCATGCTAACCCCACGTGCAGAGGCATGCACCAGGGCAAAAAGTAGTGGCATGAATTTGTGCCACTGCTTTTTTCCCCACAGCAATGACATGCCTCTGCTTATGGGGATGTGGCCAATGGGTTTATTTTGTAAATCATATTTGCATACTCAACAGTGCTAACATAATTTGGCACTGTGTAGCACCCTTGTAAAGAGCTCAAGCCACCCCATGGTGCCATTGCACCCTAGTTAAGAATTACTGGTCTAGAGGATTCACATTTGAATAAAACATGTTAATTTTGTAGCTTAAATGTTTCACACATTTCACACGGTTCTTCCAGGACTTAGACATTGTTGTCTGGACACAGCATTTTAGAACAGAAAATTCTAAAATGCTTTGTGGAGTTCTGCTAAATGCAACTAGCCAGGAACTAACTTGCTCATACAGGCTGCTTGTACATGTCATGGGGGTTTACTTCAGTTGAATTATTCCTAAATTGAAGCGGTGGGTTTTTAAAAACACTGCTTCAATTTAGGGAGAATTCAACTAAAGTAAACCCCTGTGGCATGTTCCCAGGGGTCGGGCCTGATTCTTACCTGCCTCTCCAGTGGCAGTGGGGGAGGGCAAGCTCCTGGTGGGCCAAGTGGTCCCTGAGCTGCGGGGGGGCCAGCCTCCATGGTGGCGGCAATGGCCCCCAGGTGGCACCTGCCCACAGGCACCCAGCCCAGGTGGTCCCAGGGGCCACTGCAGCCACAGAGGTAAGCACCGGACCGCACGCAGCTCAGGCAGGCAGGCTCTGGGGAGGGACACACAAAAAAAATGATTAGGCTCACAGCTTTTTTTTTTTCCTTCAGCGGAGCCTGCCTGCATGGGCTGCTGCTGGACTGCCTGCACAGGCTGCCTGCACAGCCCCTGAGCTGGACAGGGTCCAGTGCTTCCCTCCACGGCTGTAAGTTAGCAAACTAAAATACCTCGGAGATGTTTTATTTTGCTACATCCCAAAGTCATTTAATGTGCAATACACGGCCGACAGTGTAAACAGCTGTGCCATTAAAGCAGTGCAAAAGAACATTTAAGCCACTTTAAAGGACAATTTTGTGGCATGTACAAAGGCTTACAGATTTTATATTTTGATTTTTTTAAAATAAATTAGAAAAATATATATGGGTAAGTGAAAACGAACTAGAAGCTAGAAAGAATGTGCTTTTGCTTCCAAAAAATAGGGCAGTGAGACCTGGATGTTAAGCAACAACAAATTATTCAACATTTACTAGCATTAGCAGTGAAATGGTAGGGAGGGAGATGAGGGAGTGGGGAAAAAGGAGGGAGGAAACACACCACCACCGCCACAAACAGGGAACACACAGCACTGAAAAATCCAGAGCCTGACTTTTAACCCTTTGACCTTTTCACTGTACAAATAAAGGCCTAAGAGAAGGTAGATGCCACTGTGCCACTTTGCAATGTCTCCTCTAGTCTACAAAGAAAAAAGATCATAGGTTCTGAAAGCAAAAAAAAAGGTCCTTCTGCTCTAGCAACAAGAATGACACTTCTATGATTAAAATTTGAATTTTGCACAAATCTGAGCTAGAAAAATCATCAGTCCTCTATTAGGGTGGCTTATATTTCTGGTGACCCAAATCCCAGGCTGATGACTCAAATCAGACTTCTTGCTCCTTCCAAATTCACACTTGTAGCCTGCCTCCAGGAAAAGAAGGAATCTGTAGCAAGATCAGGTGGCATCAAACCAAAGAGTCTTACTTCCCGTGCTGTATTCAGTGGTGAGCAAGAGCCCATCAGAGTCCACCAGGTCATGCAAAGTAAAAATAACTCATTAATCTTCACTTAACAACTAATGTGAAATAAAAAGGGGGAAAGATCTCATAAGCCCCAGCACTGACAACCAGGGTGCACTCCTGAACAGAAGCTGGGTCCCCATGGAAAGAAAATTAGTCCTATTTAATAACACCAAATGGGAAAAAATGGGAAGAGCTCCAGCTTGGAAGAAGAGGCCTCTTTCAAGATGACTTGTCCTCAGAAAATTCCCTTTAATGTGACATAAGTTACAACATCTGAGCCTGGTGTGATGATACTGGGTTTAGGAGAGGGAAGGAGCCACTCTAATTAAAGCATCCACAGCGTCTCATGTATTCAGCATCCTACACTTCAAAATGGCAGCAGGGGCACAAATGCCCCTGCCACCATTTTGAAGTGCAGGGATGCTGACTACGCACAACACCAAGGCTGCTGGAGCATGCTAATTAGATTGAGTCTGTTTCAATGTGTGCTAATTAACACACATCAGAACAGGCATTGGGCATGGGTATTGGTGCCCCAAATGTCTGGCTGTGACCAAAGTTCATGCGTGGAAATTGTGCCTGGGCTTCTGAAGGAGGTGGTTGGGAGCAAACAGAAATCCTCTTATTCCTCCAAAGACATTTTCTATTTCAAAACTCAAATGGCAACTAAACTTTTCTTAAGGTTCTAAAATGTTAAAATAAATGTGTGTGTAAAGAAACAGAAGCCATATTGTCATAAGAAAGATGGTATTTGAACTATTAGCAGATATGAACACAAAAGAAGTGCTATAAGCCACATAAAGAGGCCTTGTGAATAGAGTGCATTTTTCTTCAGGTCTGAAGAAAAAGCAGGCAAGGCAAGTGTTTTTTCCTCAGAACTGAAAAAGAATGCCTTGCATTTGAAAACTTATTTAAGTCTATATCCCAGCTATGCGGTTGGTCCAAAAAACATCACCCACAAAAATCCTTACCTCTCACATATTTCCTGGGCCATTACAACTACAACACTGCTTCAACACTACTATTAAAGAGTCTGTTATAGAATCATAGAATCATGGAAAATTAGGGTTGGAAGGAATCTCAGGAGGTCATCTAGTCCAGCCTCTTGCTCAAGGCAAGACCAGCCCCAACCAGATCATCCCAGCCAAAGCTTTGTCTAGCCGGGTTCTAAAAACCTCCAAGGATGGAGATTCTACCACCTCTCTGTTCCAATGCTTTACTACCCTCCTAATAAGACAATTATTCCTAGTATTAACCTAAACTTCCCCTGCTGCAACTTGAGCTCCTTGTTCTGTCAGCTGTCACCACTGAGAACAGTCTAGCTCTATGCTTTTTTGAACCCCACTTCAGGTAGTTGAAGGCTCCTATTAAATCCTCTCTGGGTCTTTTCTTCTCTAGACTAAGTAGGCCCTCAGTCCTCATAAATCATGTCTCCCAGCCTCGTCAGCATTTTTGTTGCCCTCTGCTGGACCAATTTTGTCCATGTCCTTTCTGTAGGGCAGCCATTGGGGGCTAGGCTGGGCAGGGGAGAGTTTGGGGATTGGGGATCAGAGGCTGTGATGGGGGGGCTCTGCCACATGGCCCCAGAGTCCCTGATACTGCCGGTGAGCGCGGGGTTTGGGGTTTGTTTTTTTTTTATTCCCAGACTGCTGGGGCCAGGGGGGGCAGGGCGTGGGCCATCAGGGGTGGGGCCAGGCAGGGGAGGCAATTGGGGCATGGGGTCTGCATGGGGAGGGGCTCTGCCAGGAGGCCCCAGAGCCCCCACAGTCCTTGCTGCACCTGGTGAGTGGGACTTTTTTTTTATTTTTCCAAGTGCTGGTAGGCAGGGGCTGCATGGAGGATGGGGCTGGGGAGGGCAGCCCTGGGGGCTTCTTCTATGGCTCCCCCCACCCAGGGAGAGGCAGGCACAGCTAGAAGAGCCACAGGAGAACCTGCAGCTGCCCAGCTATGCCAGCCTCTCCCCATCCAATCTGAATCTCCGAATCAGCGCTGAATCTCCGATTCTGATTAGGCTGAATCGAATGGAGACACTGTCCTCCGCACTGGCCAAATCTGAATCGAATACTTCTCTATTCACACAGGCCTAGTAATTAACACACTCCAGCAGACTTGATTAATCAAGTATGCTCCAACTTATTGTAATTACAGCGCATCAGAGCAGCCTCACTACTTGTGTATAGGTGCCCTTGAAAACTAGCCTACCTTCAGTTTCTAGTAGGACAATTGCAAAAACTATATTGACCTCAATTTCAATTTATAGCCTCTATGGTAGCACTCAGGACAGTTTGACCTGCACTTTTCAAAAAACACTAGCATGCTGAATATTCTCCACAAAAAAAAAGTCTCCCCTCCCTTCCAACTAATGGCCATCCTGCATACACAAGATGCAAAAAGCAGAGCAAGAACATGACTCTACTAACAATAACACTGCAAGATCTTTCAATAATGCTTTTAATAAGAAGATTGTGAGCACAACTATTTTCTGCTACAAAATTCTTAAGAATAGTGTTATGGGACAGCAATAAGAGATTAATGGAGATCTTGCAAAAAAGATAAATGGCATTACAAGAATACCAGAAAACTAGGGGGAAAAATTAATTGAACCTATAGATTTGATAAATATTTATTTTTTTGCAGAAGAAAAATGTATAGTAGTTTAAGCTGTCATTATGCTAACCTACATCCTATTTTTCATATTATTAGTAATACATAATGTGGTAGTTTATATTCAAAAATAAAACCAGAATGTATATACCTCATGTATTTATCCAGAAATACACCAAGGTTACTATGGTTACGAAAAATCCATTACCTTTGAATACAGAATGAAAAAGTTTGACTTAAAGTGTGCACTATTTATTATAGCAAACATCAACAGCCTTCAGGAGGTTCTCTAACTGGATTCATTTTTCAGTGTCAGAACTGACCCACCACACTAGTAGCTCATGGCCTGTGCAAGGCAAAAAACAAACAAACATTGAACTGTATGCATTTTTAAATGTGTGTTGTACTAACTCTCAGCATAGAGATACCTCAGAGTTTTAAGGTCTTAAAAAAGAAAGAAAGACCCTGAAACCTCTTTATCCTGTGTAGATAGTGATTTGGAATGTTTTCAGTTTTACATATATCTATAGAAATACACAAAATTGTGACCAGCTATTACTTTTATTTCACTGTCACAAAGAGTTCATTTTTTCATTGGGTGAAAAATCATGGTATAACTGATGAATTTGTGATACCTTAATTAAACAATAAGTTAAGCAGAAAATAAAATGTGAGAGTACTGGACACTGAAATAATACTCTGCAGCAGAGATAGCGATTCTATGAAACAGAATACTTATGTAACCCAGTCATTAAGACAGAGCATATAACTTATATTCTATTCCTACAATATGTAATTGAATGGGGACTATGCAGGGATGCTGTAGAATGCCTCCCTAGACAAGGACATACCTAGACAAGGCTCGCTACAGACATTCAAAAAGCCCAAGGCAGGATCAAGCTAAGTTACATGGTTTTCTGTAAACGGCATAGTGCAGATAAGTAGCTAACAGAACACACATTCGCCCTGAAGCTGGGAAAGCAATTCTTAGACTGGGTTCTACCATTTTTAAACCTGTCTGTGCAATCCAAACTTCTGTTCTGTTACGGGTATAGACTGATTTCCAATCATTTATACCAGTAAAAGTATCTGTACCTGGCCACAATTGTACACTTGAAAGACAGTAGGAAAACATTATAGCTCCTACCTCATCACCAACAGTTTGCAAACTTGTTTTGCTAAAGCTGAGTATTGCCAATTGAAAGAACTTAAAAAAGTTAAGAGGTATCTTGAGTCCTGTGAGAAAGGACTGGGCAAGTTATAAAGAATTATTGACATGGGGAGGGAGGGTTTTGGTTTTGGAGTAAAAAGACAAAGGCTGTCACAGCCAGACAACCCAGCAGGGATTTAGTGGAAGAATTTATAGGCTCGAACTACCAGAGTCCCCAGATACGTAAATCTGCTTTATTGTTTTAAAAGTATGGTTTCCTACGAAGCATCTTTTTTTGCTTTTCTTTAAAAAAGACAGTTGGGTCACTGGTTACCCACCAAGAGAACAAAATACTAGGTGCTCAAGTTAAATCAAGCCTACAGAGATAATCAAATTAGCTTTGGAATAAGTGGGGAACTGCATCTGAGTTCTTGTCTGAGAATGGGAGAATTGTGTGATTCTCCTTCCTTAGCCAAGTGATAGCTAGAGATGTCAGACTTGAAAGAAGATGCTCTAAGAAATGAGGAGAAGGCAAACATGCAATCAACCTGGTAATTATGACAGGAGTACCAATATATAAAACTCACCTTTGACTATATATTTAGTTCCATTTCCAGTGTACATTGGTAAAGCATCCATATATAAAGTGTACTGTGTTATAATACCATTCGGGTTTTTTGGCTGACTCCAACTCAGCAGTAAAGAAGTGGGGAAAGATATAGCTGTAGGTGGCTGTACATCTGTAGGGGCTGGAAAGAATATGTAAAACCCTAAAAATGTATAATAATAAATCAAATATGTAGTCCTAAAGCCATTATAAAAAGACTACCATGTCCATATAACAAATTATTTAACATTCTACACAGTAACAATAAATACAAATAATAAGCAATGAAGCAAATGGAAAAATAATTCTTTGATAAAATATTTATATAATTATTATTTGTTTGTTGATGGCAAATAATTATATCAGATAATACCTTATACTATATTAAATAAAAAATGAATGATAATCCCTTTAGTGAACAGTTGCTCTTAGGACAGTGCTCAAAGAACACTGTAAATTCATGAGGGTGCTTGAGCTGCAAAGTGTCAACATTTTTAAAACTGAACTATCAATAAGTGGGGTCAAATAATCACTTGCCAGGCGAGAAAAACCATATGGATAAAACATGCCTGCCAGCAACAAGAGCTTACTCTAGTATGTGATTTATCTCTGGTGTCTTTTACCTTTACCTTGTCTGAAAATCCCTTGTGTATTCAAGTGACTTCTTCTGACAAGACAGGGAAATTCTCCATGCACCCTATAGAGCAGTGGATCTCATAGACATTAATTAATTAGCAAACCAACTTATTCGAAGGAGGAAGGGGCAGTCATACTAGAATAGGTAACAAAACTGGTTGTCAGTTCAAGTGTCAGGTAATTTTAAAGGAGAGCTACCAGACCTACCAAAGGTGCTTTAAAATAATTTTTAGGACCAAATTTTTACAATTTAGTGTCTGAAGCTAAAAAGCTGCATCCACATTTACTTGGTGTTTAGAGATGCAAAGTACTTGCACCGCCATACATTTCACTGGAAGGGGAAGGCATACCCTTTGTACTTTTGAACTCTCAGGCCCTGCACAGATACATACATATGTTTCTATAAGTCTAGCTTTAAACACTTACGTTTAAAACACTTTAAATTGGAGATCTGATAAATGTTAACGCTTGTCTCCTAACCAGGTATAATCTCCCATATAATCTTGACTTTGATTCTGAGTTGCACATGGATCTTTTTTCTAATATCTTAGATGCAGATATTATTATGTACAGACAACCTTAATTTCAGCATTTAACTTTTCAGGGCTTGGCTTTGCACTATTAATACCATATTTACTAGCATAGCACACACATCCTTCCCCCCAAAAAATCAGCTTCCCATAATTGGAGTGCATGTTTTAAACAGTGAAGCTGGTTTTATGGCCAGAGTAGAAGCACCACACTTTGATTGCTGCTTCCAGCAGCAGTGGTATTTCTATTAAGGCATCTAAGAGAGCCAATTGTTTTAATAGCTCACAGTTCTTCACTCTACAGGTATTAATTATCTTCTATCCTTTTTAATAGTCTAGATATTCCCTCAATCAAGCTATCCTTTCTTCCGGCAATTTTGTTATATTTAGCTACTCCTGGTCTCTCCCCTTATTTCACAGCTTTGCAGAATGTTTTTAGCAATTTTCAAAATTGTAGACCTAGCCATGGAGACCCACCTTCAGCAGCAGCTAAGGTTTAAGCTTTTGCTTAATCAGGAAAGGAAGGGTGAGTGAGCTGAAGATTAGGCTCTGTCCCTACTCCAGGCATCCATAACTCGGGGGGGGGGGGGGGGGGAATTCTTCATTTTGTTTTCCAAAAAACAAGGTGCGTGTCTTATTTGGGGGCATGTGGTATGCAATAATATGCATAATTAGTTCAATCATGCATGTGGTTATAATCTAATTAGCATTATTTTGCATACACAATTATGTAGTGGTTGGCGCTGGCTAATAATTTAAAGACTCAGTTCTCCTACCCTTCCACTGAGTTACCTCTTAGCTCCAGAAGCAATCCCACTGAATATCACAAAGGTGGCAGTGTTGGGACCTTAGTCTAGGAGGCATATCTGGTAATTTATAAGCACTGAATTAGCAATTTAAAACAATAACTAGCACTGGCTGGCAATGTGAAAACAATATATAGTAATGAATGTTTCAACAGGGAAACAGTGATAGCTGGAGGGTGTGATATGGTGTCTGTCTTCTCTATCAGAAGTTTATTGTTATTAAGACCATGCAACAAGAGTGTATCCCAAATAGAAATTACACAAATTGACTTTATGTTCAGTCTTTCTGTGGGATAAAAATTGAGATTTTATTGAACGCTGCGGGGAGAAAAAGAAAAACCGTTCTTGCCTAAAATTTTACCATATCAGTCCATCAATATAAATGTCCTGTCTCTTGTATATTTTATACCTTACATATATAATATGTATATTATATAAATAACTACTATTTTTTTCTGAGTAAAAAAATAATTTGTATAAAGAAAAAATGTACAGTAATGTGCAGTAATTCAACTATATGATAACACTAGATTTCCATGTTTATGCCAGAAGCTTGGCAGAGGAAGTCTCAAATTTTCCTTAATAAATCTGCCATAGTATTCATTTATCATTTCACTTAAACATTAGTATGTTTAGAACATCCTAAGGGGTTCTAATTGGCTGAGATTTTTAAATTGGATTGGTGCTGCTAGTATATACCAAAGGATTCACATAAAAATAATGCTCCATTGGGAAACCTTATCAAAATATGTTCCTCTAATAGCAAATGTTTGGCCTAAAACTATGTAAAGCTGAATCTGGTGATTCTCCAGCTGATTTATGTCAGCAGCTGAATAAACAGCAACAAAGAGAAAGAATACTTGGTGGCCCATCTTACTGTCCAACAATATCTAGTCTCATTGACTGGGACCTAGTAATAGAGAATCATATGAATGTTCAAGGTGTAATTTTTTTTCCCAAAAATCCTCAAACATGATCTAATTTTGCCCTGTTCACATTGAAGTCCATGGTAAAACTCCTATAGACTTAAATGACAGAGTAAAGAAAACACCAAACACCTTTAAAAATAAAGTTTAACATTAGGTAAACACCAAACTTTTGACAAACTTTGTGATCCCACAAAATTGAACAAGAAATTGCAAAATAACCCTTCCCAAGATATTTCCAAGGTGGTTAAAACCAGAAAGAAAAACAGCATATAAAAACTGATTTTTTTTAAATTTACAAGCTGTTAAAGAGAGAACTCCACCGAGGC
Organism: Alligator mississippiensis; assembly: GCF_030867095.1. Taxonomy (NCBI): domain Eukaryota; kingdom Metazoa; phylum Chordata; order Crocodylia; family Alligatoridae; genus Alligator; species Alligator mississippiensis. The sequence continues at coordinate 186,958,832 of NC_081824.1, read as the reverse complement.
ACACACAGAAGCCTGACAAAAACGTTGGCCCCCACTGATCTAGACTAACTGTTTATTTTAACTGGATTACTCCAGATTTAGATTAATGTAATTGAGAGAATAATTTGCCCTGAATTTTATGCTTAAAGGAGACAGGAGTTGCATATGCCTCAGATCGGTTGGAAACAGGTCCTTCAGGAATTGATGCACAGCAGTTATTAAGCTGGTCCCTAAAGCCAGAACTATAACACATTTTCTCTTTTTCTATACTCCAGATTTTAATATACAATTGAGAAACGCTAATTTATGCTTGCAACTTTTAAGTTCTGAGTACAACAAAAATATGCACGAGTTAAGAAGAGAAGGAGAAGATTAATAAATGGCTCAATTGGCATTTGGAGGTACCCTCATACTGAAATAATAGTTGCCTATTGCTGGTGTTTAGCAGTTAAAAGAGACCATGGAAATCAACCATTTGATTCTCAATTTCATACTGTGCCATACAATCAATTCTTTTTAGTCAGACTGTCTCTAGATTTACTTCTGAGCCATAGTAAAATGAGGAAGCTTTCATTAATCTTTCAGATGCTTCATATTAATGACAAGGCTCTTGCATGAACAATGTAACAGCAATTAAAAAGCCCATTAATCTGCATTACAGCTATTAAAGATGCATGTCATTAAAGGGTATGGAGTTTGATTCATTTTCGCACCCCCCCAAAAAATGGAGCAATTATGGTCTGGCAATGCACTTTGTCATCAAATTAGGTTGGGGTTTTCCAGCAAATGGCTTTGCAGCATTTAGCTCTTCTGCTGTTTTATTATTCATGACTGAAATGTGGAAGTCAAGACCTTTGAAATTACTTTACCTTCTTGTGGAGTGGAGATGTTCAATGCATGTGAGCTCTCAGTACAGCCAGCCAAAGTGCAAGCAGTTAGGGTTACAGCATAGTTTGTGAAGGGATGCAAGCCTGTCAACATGCCTACAAACAGGAAGAAGTCATGTGTTACCTATGTGTACACAAGGGTCTGCATGTTGGGCATATATAGTCATAAGGCACTAATTTTTTTTTTCTGAAACGCACTTAAAATGTTAAAGGAGAAGAGGATAAAAAAATGAAAATACTACATTTGTCATTTTCAGGGTTTTTTTTTTTAAATAGAGTAGTTTTCTGTTCAGTACAAAATGGTAACAAATGCTAGATTTTTTTTCAGATTTGAGAAGCAAACCTTTAACATATTTGGCAATTAACTCAGCTTTTTTGTTCATTCCTTCCCCTGCTAAATTATTTTAGCTGTGAGTTTATTTTTTCCCAAGTAATTTGTAACCTCACTCCTAAAACAAAATACATGTCTCCATCTCAGAAATTAAATACCGCTCTACCAGATTTCCCATTTAATCAAGCCCCTGTACCATATAAAACATATCATCCAAGTTCTGTTACATTGGTAGCACTGTATAATCCCGGGGTTTACTACTCCATTATTCACCTGATACAGTATTAAAGGACTCAAAAATACATGAATGTGGTTTTCAGGACCTGTTGGTATTATTAAAAAGAAGTGGCTAGAATCCTGCTCTAGATCTACCATGTGGCAAGACCAGTTCAGTTTTGCTCGTAGGCACAGAGGACAGACATTCATCCTAGCACACAGTTACATAGATGAACTTACTGGGAGATTGCTTTATAAAAGTTACACATACATTTTAAAATACATTTTCAAAGTATTTCCTGTTCTCCTTTTCAAATCAGGTCAAATGGTAAATTACTGTGAAATGAAAATTCAGGAAATAAAAAGAAGGCAGACTTGCAAATTTCATTGTGGGTTATATTCATTGTGGTAATATTCTATATTATGCACTTGCTGGGCTTCCACTGAAATCTGTTAGCATCCACATCACCATCTAAGGTTAGTCAAACTAACTTTATAAGTCAAACTGCTATGTAATCATTGGTCCACTCCATCACCACCATTGGAATGATTGCATCTCTGGAAGCCACAGTCCTTGACTGAAGATTCCTTGTGTGCAGTAGCATGCAATATGGACTACTTCTTTTGGGTGACACATATGTTCAAAGTGGAAGAAAAGAACAGTGCCTACTGTCATTGGAACAGAAAAGGCAATAATCCTTTGCTCTTGAATGAGACAACAAGAAAGCAAAACTTCTTGTGATCCCTCAAAACTTTATACACATCAAAGCTCTGAAAGAGGCTTAATAGTGCTTAATATGCTTAATAGTTACAGATTTTTTTAACAATAAATCAGACATGCTAAAAACTGAAATAACACATTAAATTTTGGGGCAATCTGTCTTAGAAGCATCTGGGCTGGGCCTAGTTTTGTCTTTTATGGAATAAAAATGAATAATCCAAAGAGCAAATGGATTCCCATATTTAGACACCACATTTTTTTTTATTGAAATGAAGATGTTCAAACCTTTTCTCAGATTTGACAAAAAAAAAAATCCTGGAAGTTCAGCATTTGCAATGATCTCTCTATTTGCTTCTTCTGATTCTACTCTTGCTCAGACTGCTGTAAATCAGAGATAACTCTACTGACTTCGGCATAGTTATACTGTGGTCAGTTCACAATTCTGCAAATCTTCTATTAATACTGGAAAGCCACACTGCCTCCTCTGACTCTCATGTAAATGTTACAGCAGATATACTGAAAGCAGATCAGGGTCAGCAGCAGCAACCCCAGTTTATTTGCCTGTAATCTTTCAATGATACAAGACAGCTATTTGAAAAAGCATCCCATAAGCATTACTGATGCTTTTAAGTGTTAGCATCTTGTGTAACACAGTAGTTCTGACATCTTTATTAAACTCTTTGGCACCATCAGATGCAGAGATCTCATGGTTAGCACTCCATACTGACAGTGGCTAAAGAGGAAAGTAAAAAAAAACCAAACCAGTTTGAATTATTGTCAGCCTATAAATAAGTGTCTGAACCAAAGCTGGCAAATGTGATATCTGCAAGTTCACTGTAGAGGGAGATCTGGTAGGGTATATTTTGTTGTATGCTATGGCTGCCTATACACATGTGTGGGGAGAGTAGGGGGTGTGTTTTAATTAAAGCAATTACCGGACAGCCACTGTAATAAATACTGCTCATCATCACGTGTATTAAGCCCCACAGCATTTCAAAATAGCCATGGGATGCTTTATCTAAAGCTCATTCAATGAGGTTTAGAATAAAATGCCCTTATGGCCAGTATGAAATGTGCAGTGGCTTAATACACGTGATGGTGAGGTGACGCTGGACCATTATCATTAGAACAAGGACCAGACTCTAATTAGGTCTGCTTTGATGCCTTCTAATTAGAATGCGAATGAGCACATCTATAGGTACTCATATATGTGCCTATTCACTTTGTGCTCTGCTCTGCTTTGGGATGCAGTTTAGTTTTATTTGTACATTTAACAGTCACAGTGTTTTTATGTGATAGTGAATTAATGCTCCTTGTATTTCTTTTGGGAGACATTCTGTGGGGATCACCAATGGCTTCAGGCACCAAGAGCAGCAAACAGTACATTCAGAAAGATGCCCCCAGCACTGGAGGGGTTGTTTTTTTTTGACAAAGTAGAAAAAAATTGACATTCTGTGTCCATGCGGCATCACATTTTACATTGTGTATCATTCAGCAGGGAAGTGCTTTTAAAAAAATAAAATATCTGTTTGTTTAAAATGTATTCAGTCAAGACTTCTATAAAGAAATTCTATTTTGACATTTATATTTGACTCCTTTGCTTCATATATAAATGCATATGATTTTGCCAGCAACAAAGAAACAGATGTGTTGAATAGGTGAGCAATAGAAAGTGCAGTTTTTTATTTACATACTTCAGCAAACTACTTTTTTTCTCAGCTGCCAACCTAGCTGTTTGGCCAGCATCCACTGTAATCTGTTCTCCTTCATTATGTTAATCTGTGGGCGGAAAGATTTCTGTCATCTTCAAATCGCTTGTACAGCAATGGTAAACACCTTGGCCTGTCTGTAATTGGACAGGTGTCTGCATTGGTGTCACCCGGCTTTTAATTCAATTAAAGAACTGGCTCCTCTACTCTCATTACCCACTCATTTCCTCTGCACTTTTAGTCAGCAGTGAAATTTACACTCAGCGCTTGACTATCCTACAGTACAAAGTCAGTAGTCCCATAACAAAGATCATCATTGCTATACATACATTGATTTATAGCGAAGCAAAGTGTATTTTGCAATGCTAGTTTTACACTGCCCTGAGAACCCAGTTGAAAGTGGTAGGGGATTCTTAACGCTTTTTCTTAATCTTTAATTTGTACATTATTATATTAGCATCCATTACTTATAGTTGATAATTGATGTGCAGGATAATAGCTCACATGACTGCTGCAAAAAGTGATGCTAACAGAGCAAGTTCTGTTCTTAGTTCAGTACATATAGCTTCATTAATACCAACAGGAGATGCCTGGCTGAACCAGCAGGTAGTTCAGGATGATGGTTACATGGCACAATCAATACTGCCTGGAATTTGGGTATACCAGTTCTGTAATGTAGTCAACCTCCTTCCTTTGAGTTGAGTTCCCCAGTTTTGTTCAAGCTAAATATGCTCTTGCAGTTGTAGTGCAGTTGAATTTTTGGGGGTCTTAAATGTATATCACAGAATAAGTTCCAAGCGTTAAAATCCACATAGTGGATTAGAGACAGTAAATCAATCCAATGAACCACTCTTCCTACTCACTAAAACGAACCTCTGGAAATAAATTAAAGTTCTAACACAGACATTTTGACACAATGACCCCATGAAACTGAATAATGTCATTCGTTAAATATGGATGTAAAGTTAACAGTCTTAAGAGTGATCTGGAATCACACCTAGAACATTAAGACCAATTGATATGCAAAATTAGTGTTTAATTTTCTGTACCTCTTCAAATGATCTCTCCCTAATATTAGTTATTTGTTTAGGAAATAAAACATGAGGTTCATTCTCACTTTATCTTAACTAAGGGAAAATAAGCACAGAAATGAACAGCAGAAAAGGGTCTATCACAGCATTTGCCTACCTTTTTTCAGCTGCAAAGCTACTTTTAGGAGGGGATAATTCTGTGTAAAAAACATTAAAAAAGAAAAAAAAATTATTGCTGCTTTTAAGCAGAAGGGGGGCAGAAACAAAATTTGCCTTAGCTGCTCTACTGTCCCTGTGCCCACAATTACTACAGAGTATGCCCTGGTTACTCAGAAGATAGAGTCATTGCCTTGGTGTAGTTTTCAGTTTTATAAAGGGGTAACTCCAAGCAAGGGGACAATTACACCACAGAGCAACTGAGACACAGTGGCTAAGTACAGACAGTCAAAAAGCCCAAGGTTGAACTAACTCAATCTTTGCAGGTTAGTCTAAACTGTATAGATTGAACCAATAAGCAAGTGAACACAGATTCACTTTTGATTCTGGAAATGCCGTCACATGTCTACAGTGGCTCAGGCCAGAAGCCAGAAGGACACTAGAGCATGCCTCCCTGCTCAGCTGCAGCAGACAGCTTGGGCCAAGGCTAGCCCACCCACCTTGAGAGGAAGGGGTTTGCAGGGAGGTGTAAAGCATCCTGGGATGCTGGGGGATTGTGAGTTAACTTGAATCTGGAGGGGATCCAGGGCAGAAGTTCAATAAACCAATTTAACCTAAATCAGTTAAGTCAGATACTACATCTTTCCAGGTTTATTTGAAACCGGTTTCAGTCACTTCACATGAACCATGTCCATTTTCCCCAGTTTCATTCAGGGCTCTTGCCAGCTTAGCTCTCTCCACAAGGTAACTGGGGACAAAAGGAGTTACTGTGATATAAGACCCTCCCCCCCCCATCCCCCAACACACACAGAGACCTACTAATTAAGGAAATAGGAATGGTGTCACTTAATAAATGATGGGATAAACTTGGCAGAACAATGGTTTCAGCTTTTGCGTCCCCAGTTAATTGGGAATGGAGACCTATCTGTGCTTCAGCCACAATGTGGTACGTTGTCTATAGTCTTATTCTGAACTGCACTGTGGGTGTGTCTACACAAGACTTTTATTGTGGAGCTACGTAATTAGCTCCAAAGGAAACATCTCAGTGTCTAAACATGCACCCCTATTAGGCCACAGAAAACTAATAAACTCTGCCGCAGGATAGTGCTTGTATTTACAAATACTAACCTGCAGCAGACTTTATTAGTGTGCAGCAATGGACATGCAGACATTGACAGGGCTGGCTGGGGCACAAGGCTCCTTCAGTGAGGGAGCTGCCTACTGGCTAGCCCCACACTGAAGCATACTTGTGCCCCAGCCAGCCCCTCCACAACACATTGAGCTGAGTCAGAGTAGCCCCAGGCTGACAGGCTGACCTCCCAGGTCCCCTGCCAGCCAACTTGAATCAACATGCTGTGGTGCTGGGTACATGTATGCTGGAGTTTATCACTGTAAATTAATTGCACGTGTAGACATGCTCTGTGAGAGATAATCTGGGATTTTTTTGCCATGAATGAAACAGCCTTCATAGCAACAGGTAATTACATAGGGGCAGATGAGAACAGCAGATGAAATGCAGCAAATGTCTGTCCTGGTGCTACTTAAGGGTACAAAGATAATTGAGGGGACTCCACATGATTTGGATCCTCTCCTCTGGGAAGCAAAGACCTACAGTCTATGTTAAGTCCATGGTAAACTAGAGTTAGTGTTACATCTATCGATACACTCCATGGTAAAATACCTGATTGAGGACACTATGCACGGACTAATATATATGTATCCAACTTGGTCTGGTTTGTTGCTAGGCATGTAGAGCAGTGTACAGATAGCTGTATCTAAAAGAAGTGGTATTATCACTTCCAACCTCTCAGTAGTAACCTCATCTCTTCTTGTGGCAGAGAAACAGGAATGCAATTTTCTTTGAAAGACAGCATTTTTTTGCAATGAGGCATTGTCCATTCAGAAAAAAAACCAGAAAATAAATTCAAAGGAATTATAGTCACTTAGATTCCTTATTTAGAAAAAACATAACTCTTCATGAAAACAGCTGTTTCAGTGGTCCTATCTATTACACATATTCCAGAAATAGTTGGAGGAGATATTGGACAAGCTTTTAGGCACAAAGTACCCCTTCACACTTTTGGCACATTTTATCATTTTTTCTGTTACAAAATTCAGCCCTATCCAAATTACTGTTTAAAGTGGAGATTTTCAAAGCTGACTAGCAGACTTAGCCATATAAATCTCATTGAAATGAGTATGACTTGAGTGCACAGTTCACTTTGTGGACTTTGAAGATCACAATCTAGCCTCCTATGCCAAATTTTCACATTGTTTTCCCCTTGTAGCATTAATTCATAAAGATCTATTTTAAAGTATTTAGATTGCTTATAAAAAATTGAAACAACACTGATCCTTACAGATTTGCTTTTTCCTCTGTCTAAGTGGTTATGAAATATTAATAAAAGAAAAAAGTTACAAAATAAACTAAAGACAGTATTTAAGCAACTGGATGCCTGAGGTTATAAAGCATGTGTCAAATGAGAAGTCACCTGTGTGTCCATATGCACTTATAATACAGGACACGTACTGATATTTATAACAGAAGAAAATCATCAAATGACTTGCCCCATGGTTTTGGGAAGAGCATGGCAACATTTTGCCAAAGTGTAAGCAAGTTTGTCATATAAAGTTTGCATCACAAACATGTTTAAATCATACTACTGCATTTAATCAAATCAAAGCCAAGGTTTTTTCCCTCCAATCAGAAGGAATAGGGGGAAGCCTCATCTTGGATTCGAGTGCCAGCCTGGGGCAGGCAGCAGCCCAGCTCTGGCTTTGGCCTGGGGCTCAGGGATGATGCTGGAGATGAGCCACTGCCTGCCCCAGACTGAAATGGCATGTTTGGTGGGGAGAGGCACAGGCCAAAGGGAAGTGCAGGGTAGGACGAGATGGCGGGGGGTGGAACCTGCAGCTAGCCTCCCTCACCCCTTGCCCCAGTGCCTATGCCTTTCCTGATGCATCATGCCTCCATTACCCCTTGTTTCCCCATGCCAGCTGCCCTCTCACCCCCTTACCTGCTGCTCTGGCTCCTCTAGTCCCACCAGCACCAACCCAGTCCAATCAGGACCTGCTTCCACTTCTCCCTAACCAACTGGGCTGGGACTGGGGCTGGGGCTACACTGCTGCTGACTGCTCTGGGGAACAGAGCTGCAGAAGAAGGGAAGGTGGGGGAGATGAGGGTAGCACAAGGAAAGCAGAGGGTTGGGGGGAAGATGGCAGGGAGGAGCCAAGGGTGGGGGGGTGGGCCCTAGGAGAAGCAGGCACAGGCATGGGGGGCAAGCAATAGCAGGTGGGTGGCAGGTGGCAGGGGCCACATGGCAGGAGGCAAATACAAAGGGGCACAGGCACAGGGGGACAAGGGGCAGGAGAACAAGGGGCAGGGCCCTGGCTTCTCACCCTCTGCTGCAGCATTCCCTGCCACAACATGAGGAGGGGATTATAAAATGACCACCACTAATTAGATTCTATACATAGAAAATTATAATAAATTTATAATTTTTCATGTATAGAATCTAATAAGTGGAGGATCATCTTAAATTCCAACTCATCTTGGATTCAGGTAAATATGCTAGTCCATACATCTGTATTTCAAATGCACTTTCAGCTAGAAGTTAGATGAATTGCATTCACTTGTCAAAATTTGGAGCAAGAGGCCCCTGCTTTAATATCTGTCTTTTTTACAGCAACACACAGAAGCTGTAGTACCAGACTCTTCAGATACTGGAGTGCCATCATGAATAGCCATATGCAAAATGACTGTGGGCAACTCTAAAATAGGATGTAGTGGTCTCTTGTATCAATCCCCATAACATAAAGCTGGCCTGAGTGTGCTCTAGACTGTATTTAGAGGGGCACCTCCCTCCATCATTCCTCACCAAGAGCAGCACAACCAGGCTCAGGTACATTTTCTAACACTCCCATACACCAGATTCCCAAGTGGACTATTTTATCTCGTTATCTTCAAAGTTAAAAACAACATACACATACCTCATCCCTCCACCACCTTTCTTCACTGGAGGGCAAAAAGTCTATGTTAATTTTTGTGTAAACCTAAGTGGAAGTTTCTATATAAATATTTCGGTGATCCTTTTTTTTAAAGGATAAGAATTTTTTTAGAAGAATATTAGTATGTATCTAAATTTGCTATAATTTTGTTAACATTTTCAAGTTTATTTATTTATTTATGTACTGGATTTATATGCTGCCTTCTCCAAAAGTGGCTCAGGGAGGCTTACAATAAAAAAAGATAAAACCAGATAAAATATTAAAATAAAATAGTAACTGATAAAACAACTTCCTAAGCAATCGTCCACACCTGAAACTCAGCCAATACAAATCCACCCAACTAAAAAGGTCTTAAAGTGCCTGCAGATGTCCAGGTTCAGGCACTAATGGACCTCAGAGGGGAAGAAGGTCCAATGGCAATAGGTGACTAGCAAGAACATGCTCCTACATCTTTTCAAAAGTTTACACAGTTTACACAGATGAAAACTGCAGGAAGTTGCTCTCAGATGACCTTAGAGACCATGATGGAACAAAAGGGAGGGCCCACCCATTTAGTGAGATAATTTACATTTTGTGTGAATAAATGTATACTGTCAGACAAGGTTCTTTGGGTAAATGTGATATCTTTTATTAGACCAAATATTTAGTTGATCTAATACAATCTCCAACTATTTAGTTGGTCTAATAAAAGATCACATTTACCCAAAGATCCTCATCTGCCTATGTCCTTAGACCAACACCCCCTAATACAGGGGTGGGCAAAATATGGCCCGCAGGCCAGATCCAGCCTGCAAGGCCATTCTATCTGGCCCATGGGACCCCTAAAAATTTTGTAAAGTTAATATTGATCTGTCCTTGGTTCATGTCAAAAATGACAGAAACCAGGGGCAGTAGGACCCAGGGGAAGCCCAGCAGGTTCCCAGAACAGCAGGGCCTGCCCAGCCCTGCCCCCCCAGCCAGAAGCCCCAGCAGGGACCATGTGGCTGCACTGTGCTGGAAACTCAGGTAAAGGCAGGGGGGAAGGGCAGGGGAGAACCTGGGCAGGGAAGGAGCACTGGGAAAAGTGGTCCCTTACCCACCCTGTGGCCGGTACCCTGTGCTGCAGCCCTCATGTGGCTGCCTGTGCCTGCTCAGGACAGCCCTGCGCAGACTGGAAGTGGCTGCAGCAGGGAGTGCCGGCCACGGGGTGAGCAAGGGGCTGCTTTTCCCCGCACTCCGCATCAGCTTGTCCCCTGCCAGGGAGCAGGGGCTCAGGGCTGCAGAGGGTCAGGGCTGGGGGGCACTAGGAGTGAGCAAGTGCATGGGACCCACACTGGCATCCCGGGGTCAGCTCTAGCAGGGCCCAAAACAGGGCAGCAGGAATACAGGGTCCCGGCCGGCAGGGGCTGTATGGAACTGGACCAGCTCCCCACCCTCCCCCTGCTGGTACAGCCCGGCTCCACAGACCCCTGCCAGCTTGCACCCTGCTCTGGGCCCCTCAGTTGCTGGACCTGTGACATCGGTCCCAAGACATTGGGACATTGATCCCAAGATGGTGACCAGGGGGCGGGGCACCTGCTACCCATGCGGCCCTCGGCAGCTTGCCAAAACTGGGTCAGCGGCCCACTGCCTGAAATAATTGCCCATTCCTACCCTAATACATGTATACAGTAGCAATGAACTGTAAACAAGACTCATTTAGATCTAAAAATCATACAAGTTGGAATCCTCCTAATATTCTAGAATATACATTAAATTTTAGAATGTACAGTAAAAAAACCCATATGCATGCACAAGCACTCACACACACAGTCTGCTGAAGGAGAACACAGAACACAGCTCTAAGCCAACTTTATTCATCCCCAGAGTTTGGGATCAGTGAAAGCCAAAACATCCCTGGAGGGAGGGAGCGAGGGGAAGAAAATAAAAACATTTATACATTCTATCAGCCACTATACAGTTTGAGGTTCATGTAGAGCATTACATGCTTTTCATGTTCCTAGCTATGCTTGCAACACAACTTTTCTCCACTGTTTTCTCCAATTCTTCCCCTGTACTCAATGGTTAGGGTAGGGAGCAAGGTGTAAAACCAACTACTGACAGCTCCAAAGGATTTCTTTACATTAGGGAGTATTTCTACCTCTGCTACCTCCATAAATAGGCTTTGTAGCACATGACAGAGCAGCTCAAAGATTGGGCTTCAAATTTAATCCATGGCATAAGTCCCACTGATTTCTACGGGAGAAATTGTGAGGGCCATACAAAACCATAATTATGATTTTCTCATATGCTATATAATTCTGAGAAGCTACTTGTTCATTTCTAAATGATACCCTCTACATCCTGGGTGTAACACTCATCCAGCCCTGTGAGCTAATTGAGGGATGCAGGGCCGGTCTCTAGGACAGACTGGGCCACATTCAGCACATGCCCTAAAATGGCCCCATGTGCCACTTGCAGCATGCATGCTGGCTCCAGCCCCATGCACTGCATGCAGCATATGATGGCACAGGCCTGACATGTAGGCTGGGTTTGGGCCATGTGCTACACACACCACATGGGATGGGTCCAGAGCATGAACTGCATGCACATATGATGCCCAGAGCACATGCTGTCTGAGGCACCTGGAGATCAGCTTTGCATGCTGAATTCAGCATGTAGGGGCAGTCTGTGGGCCTAGCCCAGCCCCAGAACCAGAATGCAGAGCCAGTCTGGATAGGGGCTACATGCAGCACATGTCCTGGTCTGGCTATAGGCCCACACACCACATGCATGCCACACTAGTCTGGCCCCACATTCAGCATACACCTGCCCCAGCTTCATGCAGTGTGTCAGGCAGTTTGGGGTACATGGTGCCCATGCCAACCCAGTTTTGCATGCTGGATTCAGCATGTGTGGCCAATCTATAGACCCAAACTGAACCAGACCTGTTTCCACTGTTCAGGTTTAGTCTGGTATGGACCCTACATGCAGCAGACGCCCATGCCCAGTCCTACATTTCTTGTACAGCACATGCCCTGTATCAGGGCCGGCCCGTCCTATCCTAGGGAACCTGTGACCACAGGGGGCCCCGCAGTCAAGGGCTCCCCTGCACCCATGAATATTCCAAATGAGTAGCAAGGGGGGTGGGCAGTTGTCACCACTTTGCATTGCTGCTGCCTCCAACACCAGCTTCACATCTGCCCAGTCACCACCCCCCGCCCCAATGATGCCAACACTGGCTTCTTCAGCCGCCCACCAAGCCACACTTTGCCAATACTGACGCTGGCTTCTTTGGCTGCTTGGCACCCCCACCTTGCCAATACCACTGCCAGCTTCTTCCCATCAGGGGGCCCCAAAACTATATCTTGCAGCCCCCCCCCCAAAATTGTGAGCTAGCCCTGACCCATATGCTGTGTGCAGTGCATGCAGTAGCTCCAGCTCACACATCATGTGAAGTGTGCACCACATGGGCTCTGCTCACAACATATAATGTGTGGCACCAGGGCCAGCACATGATGCTTGCACTATAGGAAGGCCACTGATGCATCCCCAGAATACAGGGCATCCCCTTGTTGAGGGTGGGGAGGACCACCGCCCCCACTTGGGCAATCAGCAGTAAGGAGTGGGGCCACCACAAAAAGGCCACCTCCATCCCCCCCTGGCTGGTTTGAAACCATGCTTCTCCTGGCTGTGCGCTGCCCCATCTCCAGGCACAGCCAACAGAATCACAAGGACAAATGATTGACACATATTTCCACCAGTGAACTGAAAAACAAGACTTTTTGCAGCCCGTTCATTTAGAAATGAACAGGGGACAAAGGGTTTAAAAACAGGATGGTCCAGTATAAAAATGGACCAACAGCCACCCTAATGCAGTGTGCAGGGCCAGTCTGCTGCACTGCTGGCCAAGTGACAGGGTTCAGGCTATATCTTTGACACCCCTGCTCTACATAATATCATTTGTATTTTTACCCTTATTACTGTGGGCAGCATTTATGTAGTTTATGTTCTGTGAAAAAGATTCAGACGAAAGATTATTTCTAAAAGGCAAGGCTAAAGAGAGTGTTGACTTCAGGATGATATAAATATATATAGGAATGTGATTAATCAAGAGAGAGAGAGTACCAACTTCAGAAACAAAAATCTGTTCTGGAGAGTATGAATTTAAAACAAAGTTCCATGATTAATAATTATAAAAATGTACTATCAGATTCTAACATTATGCAAATGCAAGAAATAGTTTAAGCATGTAAGGCTTCATTCTCTGCTGATTTACATCTGGTGAATTTATTTACATCTGTATAAAAGGGGTATAAAATATTTCCATTCAGATGTCCACTATGCTTTAAAAAAGAAGGCCTTATGCAATCTTGCCTTCCATTTTGAGTTAGGCCTTTTGGGTTCTCTTCCCAGCTTTGCCACAATGTGATCTTGAGCAAGTCATTGATTGCATTCATAGTAGCAAATGTTGCTTACTGGTTAGCTCCTTTGACCCAATATTTTAGCCCTATAGCGATTAAAGCTTCTGCTGTTTTCCTTACTAGTAATAGGTAACTGGTAAATAGAACAAGATCTTGAATCTCTGTCTCAATGACAGAAGTGTAGTAAAGCTGCCCCATTCATTCAGAGTCAAAGTTAGGGTGATTTAGCTAACTTGCATTGCTATAGTATCATGTAGAAATAGCAGCTAGATCTTAACAACTCCTAAACAGTGGCTCCCCTACCCCCTTTGAAGTGGCTAAAATGTACATTTGTCCATACCCAGAGTAGCTATAATTAACACTGCTTTCTCTTGCCACTTTTGCTTAGATGTTCTCAATATTACAGACAATAGGAAGCCCAAAAGCCTCGAACAAACCAACTGTGCGACCGTGGCTCTTCCTTTTCACCTGGGTCTTTACATTCTCTTTGAGAAGAGATTGTATTTCATATTCTGAATTTCTGTGGCAGGCAGTGAAATGCAGATAGAGAGACTCTTCTTTCTGTAGGAGCCAGCAGCGGCTTGTTACACCAGCCAGTCCACCTCTAGAAATAGCTTATCTTTAAAGCAGGGGACTTGAACTAATGCCATATTTTACTATACCCCCTTTTTGTGCAGCTGTGATGACTTTGCATGCTCCTCTATTTGTTCTGACCACAGCAGTAATGTAATTGGCCATCCCAAAATGATGATCAGCATAATAGACTGTGGACTCAGCACATTTGTAGTCTAAATGTTGTCAAGGAATCACAGCAAAAGAGTTTTAAAGAGGGATATGAAAAAGAACAATGAAATATTTACACAGAGTTTTTTCCATACCAGCCCTTGTGCTTGGCAAGGAGAGAAAAAAATGAAGAAACTGTTTGCTGGCAATATTAACAAGTGTGTAAAGAAGCACTGTGAGATGATAAGAGGCAGCAGTCAATTTTTAATACTGAGAAAAATGATAGGTAGGGTGGAGATAGGCTGTGGAGGGCCTTGAAAGTGAAAGTAAAAAGATAACGTTGATGTGATAAGAAAAAGGCAGGCAAAAATGGGATGTTGAACATTGATGGGCACTGAAGACTAGTCCAGACCATAGGAGTGTAAGAACTGGACCTAGCTTTCAAGTTCCATTATGGGGAGGTAAAAATCTTCACTACAGAGAGATCCCCTACATGAACAAAGAGAGAAGAAGATGAATGAGGACATCAAAATGGAGTCTTAGGTTTTTTCCAGAAGTCCAAAACTGCTTCATTATTTGGGTCTCTCAAATGATGCAAGCTTTGAATGACAAATAAGTTATCCCGGCTAACTGAAGATGCTGTTTGTCATATACCTGCAGTCACTGAGGTAGCAGAGACTGTGAAGGCTAAACCAAGCCAAATGAAGTGCTAGAGAGTAACAGGCTGCAAAGCTGAAATTTCCATACCCAGCTGCAAAAGCTGGGGCTGCTTCATTAAGCTTCACTATTTCCTAGTGAAACTTAGATTAAACTGATCTGGAAAGAGCTGTTTTCAGACTTCAGGAGGTTTGGAAGGCCTTGCAATGACTCTTCAATTACTTTTCCAGACAATATTAATAAGAGTGATATTAGTGAGAGCTGAAATAAGTTGTTCATCAAGATGAGTGACTGCATCTATGCCCTTAAATGTTACAGAGCTGAGCAAAACTGGAAAACGTGCATAACAACAGGATAGTACATGGAAAGTGAGGCATACAATGCTTAAGAGGGCTTCAAGTCTTCAGGAGAAAGCATACAAGTTGGGGTTTTGAAGCTATGATGGCCCCAGGAAGCAAGGCCAAATCTATGCCACCTCCTTCCTGCCATTCAGGAAATAAGCCCAGACTCTTCACACTTACTCCATGTAGCCAACTATGACAACTAGGCAATATACAGGGTCTTCATAAAGTCCTCGTGCACTTTAAAACTTGAATAACTTAGGTTGTAGGTATAATAGAAACAATCTGTAAATGGCATTTAAAAGCATTTGAAGTTTTAGGACAACTAGAGTACACAATGCTAGACTTCAGCATAACCACCATCCATCATGATACAGTGCTCAATCCGATCTTCCAAGTCCTTGAAAACATTTCCCACTTGCACTTGAGTTACTGCACTAATTGCATTGGTGATCCTAGCCCTAAGTTCCACCAAAGAACATGGTTTTGACAAGTAAACTACACTTTTAACACGTCCCCATAAAAAGAAGTCCAACAGCGACAGGTCAGGTGAATGAGGTGGCCAAGCAATTGGTCCACCTCTGCCTATCCACTTCTCTGGGAAAGCATCATTTAAGAACTGTCGTACATTCAGAGCATACTGGCACAGAGCTCCATCTTATTTAAGAATAAATTCATTATAGCATTGTGAAGTATAGCATTGTGTACTCTAGTTGTCCTACAACTTTAATAAATTTGCTTTTAAATGCTGTTTACAGATTGTTTCTATCATACCTACAACGTAAGTTATTCAAATTTAAAAGTGCACTAGGACTTGATGAAAACCCTGTACATTAAGCCTGTGCAAAACGGCTATTATTCATTTTGGATTTGGATATGGCTGATTCGGGGGACAGTGATTCGAATCACCATCCTGAATCGATTCAGCCAAATCTGATTCAGAGATTCGGCTGCTGCCGACTCTCCAAATCTCCAAATCACCAAGGCCAGGTGCATCCCCTGCCCACTCTCCCAGCCCAGCAATGGCTGCCCTGCCCACCCCAGCTCCGGCCCTTTAAGAAAAGAAAAACCGAGAAAAACCCCAGACTAACTGTTCATGACCATGTGGGGGGGCTCTCCACAAGCCCCCCAAAGCCCCGAGGCTGCTACAGGAGTAGAGAGTCTTGGGGCTTTTCTTGGTTTTTTTTTTCCTTAAAGGGCCAGAGCTGGAGTGGGTGGGGCAGCTGTGGGGGAGTGGGCAGCGGTTGGGGGAGCTGAGGGAGCAGGCAGGGGATGAGGGTCCCCCCATGGTCCCCTCCCCCCACTCCAGCCCCCTCTCCCTGACCTGCTAGTTACCAGCTCTGAGTCTGACTGCAGCTCCCTGCTGTAGCCACCGGGGACTGTCCAAATCATCAAAGCTCTCTGAGTCTTTTCCAAAGATTCGGAGAGCATCTAATTGATTCAGACCTTTTAATTGGTCCCCCAATTCAATTCGGATTCAAAGATTCGGCCACCGAATTGGGCCAAATCTCCTCCGAATCAAATCACCACCCGAAGCTTCACACAGCCCTACTGTATATGGCCTAGAGGGGTCCCAGGCCCACACCCTGTTCTAGCTCTCAGGTGCTGTGTCTCAGAAAAGCCTGAAAGTAGTGCAAAGGCAAGTAATCAGGACCATGGGAAGATTCAGGATTTACTGAAGGGAGCATGGCACACCACCCTAAAAATCATAGAGAGTGGGGCTGAGCCCCTGGGTTGGTGCAGGTGCATGAAGGGAGAGGAGGACCTGTCCCTCTGCCCCAGTCTCCCTGACTCCAACTGACACTGCTGCCACTATCCCTGGCTGACCTGGGGGCATGAGCAGTCCAGAGCTGTGTGGGACAGCTCTGTGGGGAGTCAAGCATGGCCAGGAACAGCAGCAGTGGTATACAGGTTCCTACCTCCAGCCCCTGACCCCTGCCTGCCTCTCCTCCCCACCACTGGAAGGAGAAACCTACGCTCTGCCACCATTGTCTCCAACTCTCCATACAATTATTCTCTGCAGCACCCCTGGGCTCCCTCATGTCTGTGTCAACCAGGGGTAGGAATACCAGCATACCTCCTTCTAGCCTCTGCTCCCAGACAGCGGAAGATACCTGTTGGAGGGGACAGGCAGGAAGCACACATTGGAAAGAACTTGAGCACTACCACCTCTGTCTCTTGCCAACCCTGGCACCCAGCACAGCCACAGTCCATGCAGACTCTCTTGCACCCAGATCAGCTTAGGGCAGCAGTGAATGTACCTGCACTGCTGTACCCCTGCCATGGTTCCACCCCTGCTCAAGACTCCACTAAGGCATATATGCTGCCTTATTGCCAAACTTGAGTTCTTAGTACCTACATTTTCAACACAGGTAAACAAGATTCTTTTGAAGGTGCCACAGTGCCATGCCCCTGTGAAAGGAGATAAGCACTTGATCCTTCCTTCACTTGGTGCCAGCAGACAAACAGCTCCCATGGCTGCTGCTCCAGAGGCTGCTTCTGCTACTTCTCCATGCTTCCAGACAGACCCTGCTCTGGCAGCTGCTGTTATGCTCCGAGAAGTTTGTCCTGCTGTGAGAGGGTGGGAGATGTGGGACTAGGCTTTTCAGCCCAGCTCATCCCCTTGCTCCTCCCATTCTCCCAGTGCTGGAGGGAAGGGCTACAGGAGAAGGTGGCTCTGGTCCCAGGGTGTTAATGTCTGTAGGAGCAGCCCTGGCAGCAGGGGCTGCACCAGTCTCTTCAGGAATAGGGGTATCCCCTTTCTACCACACATATTATATATATATTTATTATATGCAAGTCCAAAATATCCCAGGCCAAAGGCAGCCCTCAGGAACCACTATCACACAAAGATAGTTGAAAACTTTTGGCAACCCATTCTATTCCTCAGCTACACTGACCTGAGCTCCAGCACAGTGGAGGCTGTAGCCAGGATCATCAGAGGGCATGTAAATAAAATCACTTGTCAAGTATCGGGGGGGGGGGGTTCTTTCATTTTCACTAAAATAATGTCAGTGAAGAGGTCTCCAGAAGCAACTACACAGCTAATTTTTAGGAATAACAGAACAGTTAATTACACTCTGATTTGGCAAGTCAAATTTGGGGGTCATGTGGACACTAGAGAAGATAACAGTGCTGTCATGTGTTCGGCTACAAGAGTATTTATAAAGCAAAATCTCCAGCAACTTACTTCCTCCAATATTTTGCATTTGTACAGGGAGCCTATACTGTGAGAATGACTTCTGTTTCCACTATAATATTCAGCAAGGTAATAACTGGTTTTAGAAAGTAACAACATTGAAGTGAAGAGCAATAATTCTCAACAGCACTGCCATGGCATTCCATGAGTTGCTCTTAGAAGTGCTGCAGTGTACATGTAGGTAAACACTGTAATCAGTTTGTTTGTTTTTTAATGGAGTACGGCTAAATTCAGGAAAGTCATGCAGGGGAACCTTGCATCTAAAAAGTTGAGAACCACCTGCCTAGAGCACTACAGCAACAAGAGCAAGTGGGCAGAGATTCTCTCTTTCTTATTTCCCAAGCTTAGCAGAGAGGTAGCACAGCCACGGCATGTGACAGAGGTAAGAGGCAACTGCATACTGAACAGCCACTGTAACTGCGTTCCAGCAAGTTGACCTCTAAGAGGAGGGATTTCAGATAAGTCAAGAAGTAAGGACTTCCAGTACTTCAGACCTAAATACACACTTAAGTCAGATTGTCTGATGAGCAACTATTATATTTTTTAAACTTGGTGGTTAAACCTAGCTACACACTTGGCCTCTCTTTAACATCACTTCTAATGGCAATATGAACATGAGTCGGCAGTGTGATGAAGCCATCATGAACATGAGTCGGCAGTGTGATGAAGGCATCAGAAAAGCTAATGGCACTTCATCATGCATCAGCAGATGCATGACGAATAGATCCAAAGAGGTGATACTTCCCCTCTATCAGGCACTGGTCAGACCGCAGTTGGAGTACTGAGTTCAATTCTGGGTGCCGCACTTCAAGAGGGATGCGGATAACCTGGAGAGGGTCCAGAGAAGGGCCACTCGTATGGTTAAGGGCCTGCAGACCAAGCCCTACGAGGAGAGACTAGAGAACCTGGACCTTTTCAGCCTCCGCAAGAGAAGGTTGACAGGTGACCTTGTGGCTGCCTATAAGTTCATCACGGGGGCACAGAAGGGAATTGGTGAGGTTTTATTCACCAAGGCGCCCCCGGGGGTTACAAGAAATAATGGCCACAAGCTAGCAGAGAGCAGATTTAGACTAGACATTAGGAAGAACTTCTTCACAGTTCGAGTGGCCAAGGTCTGGAACGGGCTCCCAAGGGAGGTGGTGCTCTCCCATACCCTGGGGGTCTTCAAGAGGAGATTGGATATGCATTTAGCTGGGGTCGGACTCGATGATCTACTGAGGTCCCTTCTGACCCTAACATCTATGAATCTATGACTCTATGAATAATTCTGTTGGCAGAGACAGTTTTGAGCCCAGAATATTATTTTGGAACATACACGGCCCCTTCTCTTGAAGTAGCAAAAATGGCTCTAAAGGCAATGCAAAATGGGGCCTTAAACATTTAATTGCTTTTACTACAGAATCTGTACTACAGAACCCTGCAATTCAATACAGTATTGCAATATCTCTTCAATCAGAAGTTTAAATCATCAGATCATATGTCGTCTTGAAAAACAACCTGGAGCTGATCAGTCTCAAGTTAGTGTTTTTCAATGAATGAGGTGTGCTACTCCCTGCACTCTTTTTCCTGACAGATCAGTCTTCCAGCATATAGAATGGAGTATAGGGGTCTTGTTACACAGTATGCTTTGAGCTGCACCAGTGTTGATCAGCTTTAGTGCTAGCTTGGAGTTTGGAGCAGTCACACCCGGCAGCACCCAGTTTCACAGCTGTGACTTGCCACTAGAGGCTTATAAGCAGGGAGGTTCCTTCCAGCCCTGCTTCTCCATGATTCTTCTCTGCTCCCCAGGACTTGGCAGGAGAGGGCATAGGGTCCAACAGTGGTAGCCTGTCCAGGCTCGGCACTGGTGAGGGAAGGTGCCCTGGGCCACAGAGCCTGGACTGGGGGCTAGAGGCTGGGGGAAATAGAAAAGCTGAGGCTCCAGCCCCTGGGCTGCTCCACTAAGCAGCCAGATGTGTAAGGGCCCACAGAACAGGAGGGTGATGGAGGGGCCACTGCATCCTGGGACACTGGAGAACTTCAGTTTGAGTGGCATATCTGTGGGGAGTGGCCACATGTTAACAGAACAGGAGTTGGGGTGTGCATATCAGAGATAATCCTGCCCTGGAGTGGTATCATGGAGTGGCATCATAGTGCCTAACTGCATGGAAACATGTTAAAGCTGCAAACTCCTCTAAACATGCCCTTCATTTTATGTCTATGCTGATAGTATTACATGTTATGAAAAAAGGACAAAAGTCCTCCTACGTCTGGCTGACACATTAGGCTTAAGGCCCCCTCTACATTGAAGTGAAGGGGTTTCACTTCAACGTAGAGAGGGTCTTCAATTAACTGGTTAACTGCACACTTACCTTAAGACCAGTAACATGTACAAAGTAGCGATCATGCCATAAAATGCTCCAACCAAGTATAAAATTAGACTTAAAAAATGTGTACTAACTTTATAGTTAGTTGTTATCCAGCTTGAATTAGGATGAGTAGCAGGGTCTCCCCTGTGGCAGGCCAGCAGGGAGAAGTGCATCATGCCCACACACAGCTGTCAGCTCTGGCTTCACGTACCCCCAAGCCTGGGATATTGTGGCAGCCATGATCCCGCAGCGCCAGGGCTCCATGGGGTGCCCCCATGACTGGAAGCCAATCAACTGAGGGGCTTCCAGCCATGGCAACTTTCTTCTTGCTGCCTCCACACTGGCTTCCCCTGCACTGCCAATAAGGTATGATGGGATCTAATTCATGGTCTACACAGTTATGCTTCCTGCCATACCACACACATGTGGATCACACACTAGATCTCATTGTGCCTTTGCCTTCCTATGTAGAGTGGGTCTAAGACTCACCAGTTTCTGTAGCTAGCAATACACAAGGGAGTGAGATAGCTATCATCATATTCAGCTGCCTTTGACTCTCCACCCTAAGAGACCAGGTACTCATTTACCATTGGTTCACCCAGGTGTGTCATTCAGCATGAAATTGGAGCTATACTTGCATTTGTGCCTTTGGAGTCTTAGAAAAATGTTTTAACTGAGCTAGCTCTTAACATTGTGTGCTATACTGCTGATAAAATAGATCAATATTTTCAATAAAAACAGGATCCTGTAAAAGTTTAACATCCCCCTCTGGTGTTGTGAACCTCAGTAAAAATTACTGTCCACCCCATGAGAAACAAAAAAGCAAAACTGATTTGGACAGGAGGGAAAACAATACATTTAGTCTCACTGTCCATGGTAAATGATATGCAAAAAACCCCCCAACAAACAGTGAATATAAATTGGTGGGAATGAATTAGATTTTGAAACTACATTTTAACAATCTAGTCAGCAACAACATTATTTCACTCTGAACTTTTATGCTGTTATAGTCTCTTTAAGATTACATATATTTATTTATTCATTCAGTTAAACATTAAAAAAGAAAAATTTTGCAACTAAAGTGAACCTACCATGCCAGGAGCATGTGCAGTTGTGCTTCAGTGGAACCTGTACTTATGGCTAGTTGCTATCTGAGGTCACCTATGTTAACAGCCAAAAAAGTCACAGTCCCTGGGAGACTTTGTATCTCCTCCATATTAACTCACACATTAGAAGGTGGCCACCTGTCTAACACATTTCCAGCCACCTGCAGACCTGCCCAGCTGTGTAAGTTGTATTGCAATCAACCTGCTAAAGCAGCCAGAAGGAAAAACAACTGCAAGATTAGGGATTTTAAAAGGCCAAAAAAAAAAAAAGGCCTTGACGTAGCTCAGTTATGTTCTAGGCATATGGCCTTTCAGTGGGGCAGTACAGAGAGACACCACTCATGTGAAATAATGGGAGGAGCTGTATTTCACTATGCCACACTGTGTACTGGAACACCCCTCACTCTCCCGTTGAGGGGAATAGAAATCAGAAACCTACATTCCCTTCACCTCATCGCAGGTGTCAAACATCTATCAGTCTAAACTACTTTATATGGAATCTGAGCCCTTCACAGTCTATACTGTATTTATCACAAGAGTCATATCATCTTACTCTATTTTAACGTAAGGAACTGAGAGGTACAGGGACAGTTAATGATGTACTGAAGCTCATGCAAGTAGTCTGTGGCAAAGCAAGGAATTGAGTTTATGCCTGAGTCCTAGGACAGCACCCTGACCAGTTTACTATGCTTCTTTCCATACTCAGAAGACTGTAAACACTCCCTGAGCTCAGCCCCTTTACTGGGGTGTCCTTTTACCTTAACTCCACTCTGAACTACCATTAATGCCAAGTTAATCCTGGACGGAACATTTTTGTTAAGACTTGAAAGAGTGAAACCACATTATTAGTGCATTAGGGACAGTTGTCTGAATGGTATTTTTTTCTTTTGTAATCAGCAGTTACTTACTATAGAGGACAAAAGAAGTGAAAGTAGAATTCCTTTGTTAATAGCTTCTCATAGATGCATTTCATAGGAGCAAAGGATCTATACAGAGATCTTTATACTATGATCATTTTTTTTTTAATTCCCTATGTTGTTGAGCATTTCCTATGGAATACAAAGTCATTCCTATTTCCTTCTACATCTTACAGGTCATAATAGTTTTTTCCTGTCCATCATAAGGTAAGTCTCTTCTATATCTGGCACACAATTAAAGTGGCATGAGGACAACAAATCAACCCATGTTATTTTTAGTGCTGGTCAAATTATTCCCTGTGCATAGATTATCTAACTTATCTAGCTCTTTTTAAGCATTTTGAATAATTTATGAGTGCACCTTGATTTCTGCTGATAGATTTGATATTACTTTATACCTTGAACAAACACATTTCTGCCAATAGTGTTATAAAATCAATAATGAATAAGCCACAATGATTATCAACCTACCACTCATAACTAACCACAGGACCTTAGCTTAGACAAGTTTAATATGCACACGTTGTCTCTGACAGACATACATAACAGCAAACACACTACACAAAACATACATATTTATACATACACATTGAGCACATATTGGGCTTGCGAAAAGCAGCAATAATATACTGCCCAAGGGTTAAGATGCTTCCTGAGATTATGCTATATTGCCCACAGTGCAGCCAAACCAAGCTTTCAGCTTTGAGCATTATGTGTCTCATTTTTTTAAAACTGTGATGAATTATATAATTAACTTTGGGGAATGTATAAACAAATCCCATTGGTTACATTTTGGTATCATGAAAATTTATTTTTTTACCATTTCCTGCCTGTGCCATCATATGCCATATCATGTTCTCATGACACTGCCAGCAAAGGAATAGGTTCACACAAGAAGCCACAACTTTGAAACCAAGCACAAGGAAGAAAATCTAGCAGCCCAACCCTGGTCTTGGTAGGGGTTTGTAAGAGATAGTTTGTGGGGCTGAGAACATGAAGCTGGGAGGTAGGGAGTTAATGGGATGGGAGCCCGTAATGAAATGGGAAGTGGAAAGGAAATGAGGGTGGAGAAAGGATGAGGAAATGAGGGAACGCAGCCACTCAAGGATAAAAGAAAAAGAAGTAAAAACGAAGAAAAAGGAAAAGCAATAAAGAGGAAGTAAATAAGGAAGGTTGCATGTTTTAATAAATTGGGATTTGCAATTGTGGGGTACTGGCTGTGTATCCAGGGCTAGCTGAGAGGTGGGAGCAGTGAGGGAAGGCAATTTTGGGGGAGCTACTGCCCCTCTCCTGGGAAGAAAGCCACAGCTCATGGAGACCTGATATGGCCTCCCTACTTTGTTCCTCTCCACCCTCACTAGACCCCATTCCTGGACCCATCTGTGCCCTGTAACCTGGCTAGCTGGCATGTGCTATGCAGGCTGTTTAGACATGATTGCACCCCTGGGGGTGGGAAGGTTGCAGACTGGGGGCAGCAGGGGGAGTTGGCTTGGTGCCAGAACCACCCCTTGGGCAATATAGTTCAAAGGGTGGAAAGTTTGTCCACACAGAAGAGGAGGGTGGGAGAGGGGACACTAGATACTAGGATGGTGGAGGACTGAAATTTGGGCAGTTCATCTAAGGGGAGTGGCCACACATTAATGGAAAGCAAGTTAAATAACCTGCCCTGGAGTGGTGTAACTTTAAGCCACCTAATGTGTGCTTAAACTTAGTTTCAGGTGTTAATGTGTGGACCATCCAGGGGTTAAGAGCTCTGGGAACCACCTTAAATTAATATGTAACAGGGCTTTCAGTGGCAACAAAATGAGAAAAAACGGATTTATGTAAACTACCTTTCAGCTTTCAGGGCTATAATACAATTCTATTGCCCTTGAAGTTAGTCAGTGAGTTTACACACACACACACACACACACAC
Organism: Alligator mississippiensis; assembly: GCF_030867095.1. Taxonomy (NCBI): domain Eukaryota; kingdom Metazoa; phylum Chordata; order Crocodylia; family Alligatoridae; genus Alligator; species Alligator mississippiensis. Next base: position 186,934,206 of record NC_081824.1, on the reverse strand, counting down.
ACACACACACACACACACACACACACACAGAGTCTTACCCACACATAGTGTGTAGGTAATGGTGTACATGTGTAAATACTTTATAAACAAACACTATGCACCCCCAGCCAAACACCCTCCATAGGCTGTTTACACACATGGATAGATATAACACCAATATTTTTTTCCAGGTTGGCATAAGGTATAAACATTTTTTTTTTTACTTTATGTGCCTTAAAACTAATAGTAACATTTACCTGTGAGCCTACTAGTGTCTGCAAACTCAGCTCTGATGATGGGTACATTGGGACCATCCTCTTCATATGCTTTCAGAATGTACTTCTCAATTACACCTCTGACCCCCGCAGGTTTGTCCCAGGTCACCTCAATGCTGTAACCATTTATGCTGTGAACTCTTGAGGGAGTTGGCACATTTTGTGGGACTGTGGAAGGATAAAATAGAAAATAGAGAAAATGGCAGTTCTGAGAAGACTATTGCCCCTATTCTTCATTTTTAATGGCTGCAGTAAATCAGACTCAGCCATTAGCATAAATACAATTTATTAGAGTTGTAACTTTTCAGCTTTGATTTAATATGACTGCACATCTTGAGCCATTCAGTTTAAGCTATATTTCAAAACCATCAAAACTCCATCTACATAACATTCTTACTTGTCTAGTTCAGATTTTCCAAAAACATTTAACATTTCAAGTGTGTTTAAGCATCACTCATAAAAGGAAGAGGTGGATTGTTTGCACCTAACAAGTTCAGGCAATGTAACTGAACAAATCAAAATAATTAGACTTGTTTTAGACAGGGGTTTTACAATTTTATCTCTTGGTTACATTGGTCACAAAATAACACAAATGTGATCATGATGTCATTACATATAATTTGATATCTAAAATTCAAGCATTTCAAACTATTTGAAGTATTTGTCAATAAATTAGCAACTCCATAAAAAGCATCTGAAGGAAAACTGTGCTTTCCACAGCCTTTCACAAAAGCCTTTGGTTTTGATCACTTCAGATGATAAAAAGGGAATAAAAAGAAAATGAAGATGTTTAAAAGAATTGGAAAGCCACAATCATATACACATAGAGCCCCTAATAAAAAAAATCATCCCATTTTCCCATAACCTTTAACTATTTATTAGATATTGCTATACCAAGTAAAGGTCTAGCCAGTAACAACTTCATCACAGATGACTGCACAAGGGATGCAGAGGAAAGGCCCAAGGAACACTATGGCAGGATGATGGATGATGAGTTTGCTGTAAATGCATGTGGACTCCTGAGCCCTGTTGATGAAGATCACTTCGGTTTCCCTTATATCAAATATCACTTCTTTTTTTTAACTTTATTATTTGGACTCATTAAATAAATGCAGCCCTTTGTGAAGGGAGAGGCACTAGAATGCTAAGTGTAAAACTGTTCGAGTAAATACAGTTCCTGTGAAAAGTAAAAATGTAATACTCCAGGAATGCTTCAGGTTACTACAGTAATATATTGATTTTATTAGTTCTGAAATGTAGCACAGGGCAAGGTAAGATACTATATAGCAGATGGTCTTCTCATAAGGGACACAACAAAACTGACTCAAAAATAATTAAATAGTGCAATTATTCTCCAACCCTTGGGAGTATGTAGCTGCTCAGTGTTGTGGTCAGATTGTAAATATAAATTTATAGTATAACTTACTGTGGTCAGATAATTAGTATAAAAATATGGCTATATTTGCTGTCTTTTGGATGGCAGATAAACTGGTGACAATAAGTGCTATAAGCAATATATTTGCAAGTCAGATATGTATTCTTATGGACACGATCAAAGTGGTTTTGCAATAACAAAGTTTTTCTTTTCTTTCTTTTCTTTTTTTTAAAGAAGAAAGTCATAGTGTAATTGGGGAGATCCTAGGGAAAAAGGCTTCTTGAATAAATATCTTGCATCCAAAGAATTCTCTCCATGACTGGAATGGTATTTGGATTCAATACATAGTGACAGTCGTAGATGGACAAACTACTTCACAGTGAGCACATCTATACCAGACGTTTACTGTGGAGTTGCCTAATTAGCTTTGCAGTAATTGTCTCATGTCTAGACATGCAGTGCTATTACGTTGGGGGGAACTAAAAAACTCCAGCAAATGGTAGTACTTGTAAATATAGGTGCTATCCTGCTGCAAAGTTTTTTACTCCACAGCAACATGTGTAGGTTGCCAGGGCTGCCTGGGACATGAAGGTGCTTCAGTGTGGGAGCTGCCTGCCAGCTAGTCCTGCACTGGAGCTCCCTCATACCCCAGCCAGCCCCTCTGCAGCACATTGAGCCAGGTTAGAGCAGCCCCAGGCTGGCAGGCTACCCCTCCAGGCCTCCTGCCAGCCAGGGCTGCTCCAACCCAGCTCGCCTGCTGCAGTCCCGGGTGCATATTCAAACAGTGTGCCCAGGAGCAATAAATTCTGTGTGATATACACTGGAGTTTATTGCTTTGACTTATTTGCACATGTACATGTGCGCACTGTGAAGTATTTTCAGAAAGTCACTTGCACAGCAAGATACAAAAAACATAGAACATAGAAGATAAGGTACTCTAAACTGTCTTGGCAAAACAGTAAAAAGTTAATTTTCTGGATGGACAAATGTGTGTGAAGAGAAATATGCAACCACATACTACATTCCTGCTAGGTAACACTTTTCATGAATTGTCTAGCCTTTCATTTTAACTATTATTAGATGCCTCCTTTCTAGCAGACTTGTGAAATTTGACTGGAAGTTTCAGTCTGCATATATCAGCATAGATTGGTTATGTAGCTGATATGCATATATGTGCATACAATACAACCCTTTCAAATTCCTTGCCTTCATACAGTTAGACATAATCTAAAAATACCACCTGGAAATAGATTGAGAAAAAGTGACTACTTGCTCATTTTATAGCTATAACATAATACTGATATGGTATTCATCCAAAACATCAAGAATTTTTGGTTCCCATTAAAAATATTGCACAATTTGTACTCTTCAATCAGAATTCTTATGGTGTGATTTCCTCTGGCCTAACATAAGATAATGCAAAATAGAAATATACAAATCTAAAAACCATGTTACCTGATTCTCTTGTGCGACCACGACTCCAAGCACTAGGCACTGATCCAACCTCATTTGAGGCAACCACTCTGTATAGGTATTCTTCAAGGGTGTGACGGGGAGAGGGGGAGCAAGCGAGAGAGAGAGAGAGACAGACTGAACATGAGAACACATTAATGCAGAATGAAATAAAAATGTACTATTTCATTTAAGGAACCAACGAGTTACCCGTAAATGGTTGTAGACCACTCTCATAAACACTCTGCTCTTTTCCTCGGTACACTGGGATGGAGTCATTTCCCCTGCAGTTAACAACACTGTCAGTTGATAGGCATCCATCCAGATTGACTCTGACAGCACTGCTGGACACAGATGCCAAGTTAACGACAGCACCTCGTGTAAATTTAACATCCTTCATGCAACCACCGAAACCTAGCAAATAGTAAGGGATTAGTATCACATAAAGGGCTTCAGTCATTAATTAAGAATCATTTTTGTTCCTAGCAATGCCACATTTTCTGTAATAAGAAGAATTTGGTGTAAATGTTAACTTTCAATTTATGTTGGAGAAATGATTTCCCCCCTACCCCCTTCTTTTTACATGCTAAAATGGACAGGACTCCCTAATGTTTCATTGTTTAATTCCTTTTGTAATGATTATTTGATTCCTACCTGGATTATTAAGCACTCCATCATGCAGAAAAAAACTTTTGTTTTGTCTCCTATGTCCCTATATTCAAAACCATTATGATAAAATAAGTGCCTAAAACTGATGTTGAGATTGGGGGTCCAGCCCCCTGCAATTCCCTGCTCATTTTTATTTTCTCAATGTACCCACAATTCCTTGAACTACAGTGGGTTTAGGGATAGCAAATGTACTAAAGAATCTGGAAAGCAAAAGCATAACAGATATTATTTTAACTGGAATATACATTATACTGTATTTGAAAACATAGAACTATAACATCAGGGTTTTAAGTGGCTTGAATATTAGAAATATTTCTCATTGCCTACATTATTAATGTTGATATTCACAGAAAAGGCATTATGGGAGCCATACGATTTTCTATGATTTAATATACAAAGAAAATGCACCTCAGCAATGCAAAATAGTATTGTAATCTGCATATGATACAATGATGAGCGGTTATATTATAGTGAAGACTATAGACCCAGATCCACAAAAGAACCTATTCTGCCTGTGTCCCAGAAAACTATCCACAAATTCTGTACCCAACCTGAAAATCCACAGGCACTCACATTTTTACCAGTAAAGTTTACATAGAGGCTAGATCCTACCCTACATGTTAGGCACGTAAGTGGATTTTATTCTACCTGCCCCAAGTTGCTGAAAAACATATAAAGTAAAACGAGTATGTGTCCTTCTCCTATTTGTTGATTTTAGTGATGAATAGGAAGAAAAAGAAGAAGGAGGAAAAGAAGAAGGAGAAATAGAAGCAGCAGCAGCAGCAGCTTATATTGCCACACTCATATGTTGGGAGCATGGGGACCAGAAAACCAGCAACAGGTGCAATGGTCAATATCAAAAAGACCTTGGACACCCAAAGGAAGGCCGTAAGAGCATTCATGCGTGATGTGATCAGCTGTCTGAGTTTGAGCACCACAGCTGCAACCAATGTTGTTGGAGAGGCCTGAAGAGTGCATGCTTGACTTAGACCATCCAACTCCTGTTTTGAGATGGTTAAGAGCAGTCCAGGTCCTGATAGGCAGCTTCCAGCCTTAAGGGTGGAAGCTGATGTTGGGGATAAAGTTCTTTAGCTGCAGTTCTTATACAGCATGTTGGCTGCTCCAGTGATGGGAAGTCAATGCTATAGGTGATGTGCCATCTGCAGATTCAATGAGCTTATTGGCCTGAGTGGGGAATGGGTTCTGAGACTTCAGGTGGTAGTTGGTTTTCTGGCTTGCAGCTACTAGGCTGGAGTGCAAATAAAGGTTTGAATCTTGGGCTTTGAGGCCTAGAGCCAAGGTAAAAGCATCTCTGGATGCTTGTTTGGGTTTTTTGGGTTGTTTTTTTTTTTTGGGGGGGGGATGCCTGAGAGTAAGCAGTCAATTGGAGTTGGCGTAAGGCACCCAGTGATGGTCCTCATGATGCTGTTAAAGCTGGAATCCAGTAACTTAGTCTGCATGCTCCAGCCCCATACTGGTACACAGTACTCAGAAGGAGCATTCACAAGTGCCAAAATGGAGGTGCAAAGTATTTGGAAACTTGTACCCCAGGTAGTGCCAGCAAGGTGACAGATAAGAGCTCCTCTGCTATTAAACTTACCCTGGACCCCTTCAAGATGCTGGCAGTAGGTAAGGGTCCAGTCCAACTTGACTCCTAGATACATGATGATGTGAGTATGTTCAAGTGTCCAGACTCCAATCTTGAATTTTATTTCTTTCTTTGCTTGGTTATTTAGGTGGAAGGCTGTTGTACTGTTTTAACAAGGCTGAGCTGGAGACACCATTTACACAAGTAATTGGCAAGGGTGTTCATGTCTGATGTCAAAGTGGACTCAGTGGCTTCCCACTGGTCGCTTGATTTGGTAAGAGCCAGGTTATTGGCATAGCCATACTTCTTGGACTGGGTATCAGGTAGGTCAACAATGTACACATTAAAAAGCAATGGAGAAAGTACTGACCCTTTCAGGACACCATTCTTGAGACTTCTAGGGTACCTTTCCTGTCCATCAATGGTCTTCAGAGTGAAACTGCAGTTCTGAAGCATTCTGTGAATTCTGCGAATTGCCTGTCAGGAATGACAGGGGGGGTGGGGGTGGAGCACTGCCACCCATCATCCCATGCCACCACCACCTCCCAGGGGTAGGGGGAAGGAAGGGGCAGCACCCCATGCCGCTGCTGCCTTCGTTATTATATAAGAATAATATAAGAATAATAATAAGCCCTTTATTATATAGGAATTCTGTCCTTTTATTGTAAACCACCCTGAGCCTCTGTTGGGAAGGGTGGTATATAAATAGAATAAATAAGTGCATACATACATAACTACCTTTAAAATAATCCAGTTGTAAGAGCACTCATCCAGGAAGTAGAAGACCTCAGTTCAGTGCTCTCTTCAACTGCAGGGGTTCCAAGTAATTTCTCTTACTTCTCTAGAGCATACCCTAACCACAAAGTTATAAGGCTAGGCTGGGGGTGGACAAAATAGTGGATCCAGCCGGTAGACGGACTCCATTTCCCAGAAGCCCCTGCCCACATGGCTGGGGCTGATCTCCATGGAGCCCACAGCTGCAGCTGCACTGTGACAGCAAGGTTGGGGTTGCCATGGAGACCAGCCATCCTGCCAGGCTGTGTGGCAGGGCAGGGTAGGGGGCTGTTCCAGAGCCACTGGGATTTTGCAGGGGGGGCAGCTTGGTTGTGGCCAGTGCAGAGCTGCAGTCTGCATGCTCCAAGCAAGGGTGCGCAGGCAGCAGATTGTGGCTCTTCCTTGGCTTGGGACCATGCTGTCACCACTGCAAAGAGCCAGGGCAGAGTCATGATCCACTGCCTGCACACCCCTGCCCAGAATATGCAGGCTGCAAATCATGGCTGTGCCCTGGCCCTGACCAAGCTGCCTCTATTACAAGATCCCAGTGGCTCCAGAGCCATCCCCTGCCTTGCCCTGCTCTGCCATGTGCCTGCTAGTAAGGCTGGGGCCAGTCTTCATGGCAACCCAAGCCTTATGCTATTACAGCGCAGCTGCGACTGGGTTCTCCATGGAAACCAGCCCCAGACATGTAGGCAGGGGCTGCTGAGAAACGGTGTCCACTGCTGGCTGAACCTAGCCCATGGGCCAGACTTTGCCTGCCCCTGGGCTAGGCTGACATGGGGTCTTTCTTCCCCAATCCTCCCATTGAAGCTATGCCTTATGCAAGAATGAATACAAGATTCATGGGAACAGATTCATGAGGGCAATAACTCTAGAGAGAACAGTCCTAGGTTCTGGCCACCATTTATGCAAAACCCCCCAAACTCTTACATCTCCCACCATATACCCCCTGCCCACTCCTGTTTTATGAGAATACATTTTCCTATACCTAGGGTGTGTGCCTAACACACTGTACAGTTATGCTCCTTTCTAGTTTCATTTCTGCTTACTGCTGCTCATCACTATCATCATTTGATTGGCTCACACTGAAAAAAATTAAAAGGCTTCATCTGAGAACTGAATAAGGTTAGATATAAGTTTACAGTATGCATTTAAGTAAAAAAAAATAAATGTGAGTGCCAAAAGTTGCTCATGTGTATACATCTAGAAACCTAAGGAAATGGCTTCATTACTGAGCATCTGTGATTCCCAGCTGAGGTTAGTGAGAGCTTTAACATATATACTTTAGACACCAACTTTTGGCCCAAAAATTCATAGATCCCTGTCCTGAAGGCAGTGTGTGTGTGTATCAACTCTGGAGCTGTGCCATCTAGTACAGCTGGTAACATGTAGTATTAACAGGATACGAAGAATATTTTGGTTTGGTTTGCCCCCACCTTTCCTGCTCCCCCTCCCCCCCCCCCCCCAAAAAATGAACAATCTAAGAATTGTAGTGCTTTTAATTGATTTTAAGCCTCCTACAGCTGTAAATTTAAAAACTAATCAGATTTGCTTGTTTACCTATATTCAATATCAACACATGTATTGAAACCATCTGTAAAGTTCAAGTTCTGAATACCAACACTGAAAACTTCATTATTAATCTACTAATTGTCATTTGTTTACCAATATCCAAAAAGAAACTGTGAACAGCAAGAGCTTCATAACAGGACTCATAAACCAAAAGGAGGCCAAATATCACAGGGTCAAGTTTATGACCATACTGCAGACATTTTGCATTTAGCTGATCTTTGGCTGGGGACCATGAACAGCAGGTTATAAAATATAACAACTCTGTGCTGTTCTGTTTACAGTGGCAATTATTTCTGTTCCAGAATTGGAGAAATTCAAAAGTTGGTTAAACACACCCTTGTCTCCACTCTTCATGGCCCTGTGCCAATCACAGCTGATCAACCCAGAACATCTGACATTCAGAATGCTGCATTCAATGAAAACTCTGCCTTTCTTCAGCATTGCTGGGAAAGGATTAATCAGCTCTCAGCAGTCACTACATGTAACAGCATCCTGCTCTATGATAGCATGCCAGTGATTTAATGCATCTGTCTTGCATTTCATTGGCTGAGCATATTGTCACTCCAGATCCTGGAGGGGACTTTTGTCAGTGGACTCTGTGAAAAATCAGTCTAAGCTGGTTCTCTCCTAAAGGCATTTCTTACTCTTCTGCATGTACATCCTACAAGTAAATGTTTATTACTTCTCTGATTCAGCTCTTTTGATTATAACTGCTTAAGTTGATATCACTAGAGTTGGGGAATTTTAACAATCTAAAGAAATGGGAGTGGTCATCTACAAATCATATACCATGTTTTTCTAATACCTATAATATTTAAATTAAAACAGTTTATTTTCATATAGAATAAAGATCAAATCTACATTTAGTTCCTACATGGATGGAACATTTTTCCTACCCAGAATACTGTGTGATAGATAGTATGGTTTTCTGGATAATACAAGAGTTGGGGTGGAAGAGAAATTATATATAGCTCCTTCCTCTTTAAGTGTCCAGTTTACAAAAAGGGTACAGACAGACCAATCTCAATCAAATCTAACACTGCTAACTAGGAGCAAATGATATGTAAATCAAGAGGCTGTCATCTCAGCCAGACCAGGTTAGACAAAATCTAAGATCCATGGCACATATTCACTTAATGGCATGATGGGATCTGTTCCCTGATCCCCAAATTTGTGCCTCCTGCCATGGCAGACATTCATAGCAGGACATACAATTTTGGGACTGGAGATCAAGTCCCAGTTGTGCTGTTACTGCATGGTGGGAAACCTTAAAAAAAAAAACAACAAGACCATAAATAATGATTTAAAGCATCAATCTTATTCGTCCAACAAGAGCATGTTCTGTCCAGTCCAGAGTCTGACACCACCTGCCTGAGACAACTACAAATTTTATTAGAATGAATCTCAACCTAGTAATAGCTTGTCATTGTTTGTAGTTTTGCACCATAGGCAGATAAGTTCCTGGGCCAAAAGAGTGTTATATTAATCTTTAAAAAGGGGAAGTTCAAGACAGTCTCACTGCATATCTGTTTGACTCAGTGTGAAGGCACCTATTTATAGAAAAAATGGTACCAGTTCTTAGAACACAGAAGTTTTCTTTGAAGTTACTTACCTTGCTGTAGCCCCACGTCTTTATAGGAATCCTCTAATTCAGATGGAATTCCTCCTATGTAGACTGGAGAGTTGACTTCCAGCTGCTGAGCATGGGGCTCCAGCACTTGCTCTTTCAATTGATTCATGTTTGCTGAAACCACCGAGCCTTCCTTTTTAACAATTACTTTCTTCCACTTTCCATCACAGTAAGACAGCCCTAGCCAGAGATTCACTTGTGTAACGACAACACCAGTTTTTAACAGGAAGCTCAATATTCCACTCTTCAGCTCAGTCTGTATTTTAAAATAAAAAAGAAAGATTTAAACAAGAACTGCAGACAGAGAGGAGGAAAAGGTCAACATGTCTCAGATGTTTAAAGAAATTCAGCTGAATGAAGGGTACATAAACATTTTTTCCTTCAGGTAGTTGGACTGCACACTAGTTAGCAGAGGATACAGCAACTCTAGTAAATAAATTCATACCTTCTAATGACACAATATGATGTGTATCAAGGTATTTCTTGGGGTTTTTTTCCCCTTAACCTATCCAGGACTTCAGCATCAACACTAGTATAACCAAATGAAGAGGAAAAAAGACAACTTAAACTATTACAGTTTCTGTTTGACTTTTTTTTTGAAAATGAGAAAACATAATTTCTTCTATCAATTAAATTTTTTGGAAGAATGTGACAAGACAATGAGGAAATGAAGTGTCAGAGCTGATTAAGTTCTCTTTAATTGGCTGGCGAACTCAATTTCAAATTTCTACATTATATATTGATTCCATATTTCATCCTTATTGTTGTAAATCTAAGTAAAATAATTGTTTCTGTATGTGCTGTTTGAGATTAACATGTCAATTTTCTAATAGGAATACATTTTACCTAAATTTTCATTGTGGAAGTAAAGTTTCCATATGCTTTGCAGACAAATTCTTTATCCTAATTGGCAAGGACATACCGGCTAGTATTTTTCAGATTCTAAATTGGTTAGTACAGAATACTGGAAATTTTAAATAAGGAAGTTGGGGGAAAAAATTGGATAAGCTCACAGAAAAGACATTTCAGGTTCCATGCCAAAATCTTATTAAGTGAAATAAGAATGATAAATTAAATATACATTTTAGTATCCTTATTGATAAGCTGACATTATACTTTTTCAGACACTGAGAATGCCAATGCTACCACATTACAATATTTATATTTTGATTGTAATTTAATAACCGTAGCCCCAGACATACAGGGAGCTGCTACCCTGGTTCTTCAAAATGCTGTCATCAGTGTGGATCCCATCAGAGGCTACACATTCACCAAAAAGTCTTACTTTGGAGGGAAGGGGGGTTATAGCTAGGCCTTTGGGTCCTCTCACAATAGAAAGTCTTTGGTAGCTATGGACTCTAAAAAGAAGGGTGAAAATCAGATCAACAGATCCACTGTAACAACAGCAGCTTGAAAAATCTTAACTCTGGTAGGATAAGTCACCATTCTTATTTTACACATGCATCTATGTGAATCAAGCTCTAGGTGACTGGCAAGCAACATCCTCTAAGGATAGTGAAGATAAAGAGTTTCAGCAACATCAGCTGAATATCAGTGGTCTCCCAAATCTGACATCTGTCCTAACATCCAAGTCCAGCACACAGTGCTTGACAAAGGTCAGTGGCTTACTCCATGCTGCCACTTTATATATTCTTGAAGCAGGAATGCTGTTTGTGCTCTAGCACAGAGATATCCATGTCAATATGCTTTGTGAAGAGATGGTCTGTCTTGTAGAATGCCCACCAGTGACTAGGAATAAACAGGATAGCAGTCTGAACTCTTTAGTCCTCCCAAAGTAATAGAACAAATTCGTGGGTATATCAAATATGTGCAATTTCTTTTCTCCTGCTGCTGTGGGTGGCCCTTGGAAGAAAACAGACAGTTTGATCAGTTTAGATAAAATTATGTTCACTTAGAAATGAATTTCAGATGCGGTCTTTGTACTGCTTCACCTGTATAAAACATTTTATGCGGGCTTCGTCATAATTGCCTGAAGCTCACTCACTTTTCTGCCCAATGTAATGGCCTTGAGTGACATCATCTTCAGAATGAGACAGCATTTAAAGCATTCTGAAAGAATTTCAAAGGGGTGGAGGTGGGGGGGGGGGGTCCTCAGGCAAGAGTGGGTTCTTTGCTGGTGGACAATGGGGCATGAAGACACGTCGTATACACAGTTGTCCTGGTAGATGTCAAGCTGAGATTCCTGCAAGGTAGACCTTAATAGAGATGAAGGAGAAGCTTCCCTGCTTTGAGTGCAACAAGTAGTCAAGAGACTCTCCCTCCACCTGAAGAAGTGTGTTTGTGCCCAAAAGCTTGGAAAGAACAATTTTTCCAATTATTTACTTAGTCTAATACAAGATATCACATCTACCCAAAGAACCTTGTCTACCTATGCACTTAGACGAACATAGCTACAACCAACAACCCTGTAAGTCAGAGGTTCCCAACCACCAGGTGACAGCCAGGTACCGGGCTGTGAAGGATTGACTGCCAGGTCATGGCATGAGCTCCCTGCTTGGACCCTCATCTGTCGGGAGGAAGGCAGCTGGCTCTGTGCACCCCACCCTGCTTGTGTGTGGGTCTGCAGTATAAAAAAAGTTGGGAACCACTGCTATACGTGGTCAAAAACTTTTTATATCAAAGCGTAGATAAATATTGGGTTGCCTGTATTAAGAATTCAATTTAGAGAAAACACTTTAGAAATAAATATTTTCCTGCTATACATCAGTATTTTAAAAGGATATCATGGTACTCATGTAGTCAACCACCATACTATCAGATGAAGTGACATTCACCCTGAATAGAGTATCTGACCATAGTGTACAGAGATCTGATCCAAGTACGTATAACAGGAGTTGGATCAGAGACTGAATCAATATCTGTGGGTAGACCTGTCATTCAACAACAGTCTTGTCTAATATAGATACCCAAAAAACACAGTCATCTTTATTTTTTTTTTCATCTTGTTATCAACCTAGAAATCAGAGGATTCAATAAGAATTAATATGAATATAGAAAGCAAACAGCTATAATAATTCTGAGCCCTTGCCCTCTCTGAAACAAAAGATTTGGTGTTGACTTTGGTGATGAACAGATCTGTTGTAAAGCTTCCCAAAGCAAGAAGATCAGTTCTATGACAGACTTTCAGAGTGATCACTTCTGGGTTGCTGCTAACTTCTGAAAAGTGAAAACTTATTGGAGTTATTCCACTTTGGATACATTGGGCACGTCCCAACAAGTGTGCACATGCAGGGGCACACATTTTTTCTCCTGGTGTCAAAGAAACCCACCAGGCTGCTAATTAGCAATGCAGCAAATGGGTATACATGCACTGTGTGTGGTTTGCAGCACCTCAAACAGGTTTGAGGTGCCACAAATTATGCATGCGCACTCATCAGGATGCCCAGACCTCAGTGGCTTCCAGACAAAGAAGAGATAAGCGTGCAGTTCCTTGCTTACGTTAAAATGCACTGTATTCCCCAAAGAGGTCAATGTGACCTATGCGGCATACACTAGTGGTAATGGTTTGATTCAAGCTGGCTGACCCAATTCTACTCCCCAGCCATTTGGCATGGAGTGCTCAAATTTCTCTCCTTGAAGTTGCATTCCAAAGACAAAGGAAGAGGAATCTCAACACCAGGGAGAAATCCATTGCCAATGAGATAGAGTGGCACATATCCTTTTTAAGAGTTCCCTCTTCAGTATTGAACATGCATTGGGAGAAGATATTGATTTTGCCAAGTCAAAGTCATACAAAGCCTGCATAGAGCCCATAGCACTTTTTCTCCTGCAGCCATATTAATTTTTTTTTAATTTTGGTTTATATTTGTTTTATCTTTTGATTTATCATACATAATAAGCAAGAACTGAGGTACAATCACAGCTGTTCCACCCATTATGTACTAACTGCAAACATGAGGTGGCATGCAAAGACCCAACAGCCATTGCTGTTAAAAAGCCTCCAACATTATGAGCACGTGACCTCAACACTGATGCCTGCTGAGAGAAGAAACATGAATTTTCACTCACCATCTCATAACCCCTGTTTTATGTTCTTGCCATTTTCACTCTTCCAAGAGAAAAAGGGGAAGAGAATATATGCCACATATCATTCTGCAATGAGACTTCAATATTACCTCTTTAATGATTGTATTGTTCCACCTATTAGGGTTTGTTTAGGAAGAAAGATGCAGCTGCTTGTAGTAAATAACATATTATAATAAAAGGTAATACACAGTGACAGGGGCTACATTTAAAAGAAAAAGGGCCAGGTTTGCGAAGTGTGAAGTAATGATTCTAAGAATACCAAAAGAATGAGTCTGCAAAATGGTTCCTAAGCAAATTGCTCCAACTTCTCAACTTTTTCACTGATGGAAGCTTATCTTGAATCAGCATCCTGACAAAGGCACAACAGCACAAACACAGCATGCTATGCACTTAATTTCTACTCTCTAAAATCTTCTTTTTTTGTGAAAGTAAATATTCAGAGAAACCTCCTGTCATCCTCATTATGTGCATGAACAGCAAGGACCTGGAAAATGCATTTCACTATGTAACCCTCCATAGCCTTAAGAATATAATGTTATTGAGGTCAGAATGAGGTTAGATGGAAATGTTTGATTGGAGCCAAGAAGGATGCTAAAAAAAGTATTTAATCATACTTTTTGTGTGCATTAATAACCAACTGACTATTTATACCTAACCTGACTAAAACTAAAAATCGAGATTAAAGTGAAAAATTATTTGGTTAGCTTACTTTTTACATTTTGGTTAGCTTGTTTTTGTACCGTTTCCCCTCTGTAGTCAGAAGGTCATTTTTCTCCTCTTTTTAGAAGTCTTCCACACAACCAGGGAAGATTTTTTTTTTAAACAGGAAAATATGGCTGTAACTCATAAAAATTATCAGAACCTTTCATAGTATCCCAAAATTGCTTGTAATTCCAATGTTAGAAATAACTACATTCCAGTTTACTTTTCAGTCAGAAATTAGAAATATCTTAGAATCAATACATAGTGGTTTTGTTACTATTTTCTGGTGTATGACATGAGTTTAAACAATTAAGATGGAAGAAGAAAATTGTTAAATATATATAGAGGAGTTAAAATAACAACTCAGACTAAATATAATAACTGCCTTATAATGATAAACAGAGTAAACATTATACTATACTATAAACAAAATACTATTTTCCTTGATACAAGGAAACATCTCAGTCAAGCACACCTCTATGGCCCCAAACCTTAAATACTTGTCATTATGCATAGCATACTCATGCAAGCTGTACCATTGACCCTGTTATTTTACCCATATATAAGCATTTGCAGGACTGGGTCTTAGTCTGTACAGCTTTTAATGCAGTGAGGCCGTGATCCTGAACCCTAGCAAGTACTGCAATAGTAAATATTGGGTTGGTGCAACAGAATAAAATTAGTCTGATTTCTAGCACTGAAATGTAATGCATTTTCAGCATTGTGGCTATTTAAAGCAGGGGTTGGGAGGAAAGCAGACAGATGCAAAGGAACACACAGATTGGGCAAAGCCATCTGTTCTGGATGTAAGTCATGCAAAAGGTAGGACCACAATTAAAGCTGAATGTGAGCAGGGATGGATTATGATCACAGAAGAAATTCTGAAAGATTAACAACATGTTGGCCTGAGAAGTTAATAAAAAATGGATACATAAGGAAAAATATACACAGTAGAACACAGATTTTTCATATCAGGAGGGTTCAGTTTGCCAAATTAAAAAAGAGCTGCTGCAGCTTTTACCTCAAAAGGCACAGCTTTTCTCTGATCAGGTGAAGCACTGATTTCAAAAGCAGAGCCTTTTGACATAAAGTCTTCAGTAAACAGGTGGTACATCTTCATAGTCCTGCACAGGTGTTTGCTGAGGTGGTATATACACCAGGATACACTGCAAAGCCTCATCTTCGAAGAGGGGTCAAGAACCTGCCCCTGCGAGGAATCAAGGCTCTACTGTATTCGTGTTACGTATGTCAGAATGGTTCAGTACAAAAAGTGTCAGTCATGTTGATGCTTCCCTCATTTAAAAATATATGTATGTAATATACCTTTACTTTCACTTTTTGGTCCTGAAATCATATACTTGGTGGAGTCTTTTGTCCATACATTTTAAAGTGTTGTATTGAACAGAATTTGGAAAAGAGAAAAATAATAATACATTGTTTGAAAAAGTTACACACACAAACACACACATGCACAAGGACCTTTGGATAATGATACTGATTTTAGAAAGAGCATCTCATACAAGATACCAAATGCTGTAACAATTATTTGTAAAAACTGGTGTCTAAACATACAGCAAGGTAATCTGGTCCTTCTGTGTTGTAAACAAACAGAAGTAATCCATTCATTCGGTTTGTTCTAAACTGAAATGAGATCTCGAAATCCAGTCCACCGTGAAAAATATCTGATTGGAGTTCCAGGAACCCTTGAAAGACAAAAAGTAATCATATTTTTTTCCTTTTAAACAAGAAAAATTAGATACTCAAAAGCAAAGAAAGTTACTAAATGGTACATTCATTTGTGAAATTCAGTTAGAAGCAGCTGAGTTGATGTCCAAGGACAGTGTCACTCAGCCTTGTAAGGCCACTTCTTCAGGTGGACCAAAAACCCAAGAAGGAAGCGAAGTGTGGCATGCTTCACTGCTATGATACAGTTTGATATTTTGTGTTGAATAGCAGAATGTGAGCCTTCTCCCATTTTCAGGTGCAACTGGCACCTGCAAAATAATCCCCAGAAGTAAAGATATGAGCTGCTAAAACAATTTCACTTTTCACTGATTACAATTCATTTTCTGGGCACCAATTCCCCTTGTGACAACAGATGAAAATTTTTAGTCCAGCTGAAAATAATTTTGCAGTAACGTAACTAGGGTGGGGTGACCATGGTAGCAGCTCCAGGCACTGACTGGGAGGAGGTGGGGGCGGAGAACAGAGGACAGAAAAATATCAGCTGCCTCTGCAAAATCACTGCTGCTCCCATGTGTCTAGCTGTCCTGGGCACCCAACTGCTTTGTTACACCTCTGTAATTTTATACTTATCAACAGGGTCCTTAAAAAAAGTAGGACAACTGAAATATAAGGGATGTGAAAATTTCTGTTTAGGAGTATATTTGATTCCTTATATAATATTGCATTCTACCTTTGCCAAGAAAATGTGCTCCTTCCATGAGGCCAGAGGGGCAGCCTTCCCAAGTCTGATAAACATTGTTTTGCTCTTCAGCATCCTGCCAATTTAAAGGTTCCCAGCTTTCATATGGATTGTGTGTTTTTTTCAAAAATATGTCACTCAGACACCCCACAAAACCTTTCTGGATAATTATCTTGGTTCCTGCAAAAAAAAAAAAAAAAATCATTTATAAAACAAGATATAACAAATGAAATAGGGATAGTAATGAATCACCCACACCAGTATATTGGTCTCTCAGGGTACATGTACATACAGACAGAGTAATGTATATGATAAACAAGTACTATGCTAAATTTGTGTGCAGGTAGGTACCAGTAATAGTCTTGCGGCAGCAGCCCACAAATCCCTGGTTTCCATCAGGATATTTTAGTTAATGCTGAACGCCATTGCTGATTAAGGTAGAATGTTTTTAGTACCTGAGTTAGCTCATTTAAAGCTATTATGAGGTATGCACCATTTTTTTTTCAGAGGTCTGTTCCCTGAGCAAACCCAGACTCCAGTGCATGGCCCAGGCATTAGGGGCAGGCTAGAAGAATGGAGCAGCAGCTGGGGGTGTCATAGAGTGTAGCGCTTACAAGAGAATGCTCATGAAATCAGGTCTGTTAAAAAGTTTTACCTTTAAAAATACTAAAGAAGAAAGGGATGCAGTTACTGAAGGGGAAAAAAATTATCTCACAGAAGCCAGTGATGGTGAACCTAGCCTAATATCCCACAGTCTGGATTTCATGAGCAGGAGAAGCAAAAATTCTACCCTTGATACATGGAACAGGGTAGCTGTCACAAGTAAATTCTCATTTGGTCTCTCAGACATCCAGAAATACATGGTTGCTGGGCTATAACAAACCATGCCAGAATTTAAGGGACTGTATACGATCTTTTTCCCTGTTGAAGTCTACTCAGTAACAAAATCAGTTTTTACAGATGTTCCTCTCCTAAAAACTGCTTATAAGTTTTTATTCTGAATAGCTTGTTTGTACAGTACTCTTAATCTGCACAAGATATTAAGGCAGTCACCTTGGATGACTGAAGCAAGGCTAGGGAAATACGTTTTCTGTTTTCAGTGAACTGAAACAAAAACCCAGAAAGGAGCAGATTTTGTGTATACTAATTTCCTGGATGTGCTTGGGAGGGTTTGTTTTTGTTTCTGATCCTGGCTTATCACAGAAGGACACTTATGGGATAGTCACAGATTCTGCCACGCTTTCCTAGCCCATCCCCTTTCCGCTGCATTACTGATACCCATAAGAAATAAGGTTCCACCCTCTGGAGACACAGGAACCCTTTTGTGCCCTCCAGTTTTCCTGCTGCTCATTAAGCATAAGAGGCACATTAGGCTCAACTGCCAAGAAGTCCTCTGTAGCCATTGAGCAGGGAGATGCATTGATTTTCTGTGCTATAATTAAATAAACCCTAAATATAATTCTCAATATGATGACATAAAGAAAGCCCTGGATTCTATCTACTCCGTATAGTTGGTAATTTGCTTCATGGTGCCCGAAGTTCTAAGTCTTTACCTCTCATAATGCTGAAATTAAAGACCTTATAGCTACTGCAAGACTGATATATTCTGTCTCCTGCCCTGGTCAAGTGTGACTACTTATTACACCTGAGTTTGGCCAGCCCTTTCCTTACCATGCCAACTGGATAAATTATCATTGTAACCTGGATAAATCATCATAGCTGTACCCTGTTAAGTTGGTGCTGCTTTTCACTCACCATTACTCTAGCTTAATTAAAGTTCTAAGTGATTCAGTTACTGTTTATATATATTTTAAATCCTTAGGAATCCTTTTGATGTAAAATATATAATGCACTCATGTGTTTTATACATATGAAGATGCCAGTGCATGAACCTGTACATGTATCTGTTACAAGCTATTAGTTATGAATAATGGTATAGGAAGTAATACTTTTTTCTTGTTGCTGGTGAATTTAGCCAAACAGCATTTTCTATCATTGAAGATGCAAATGTAATGACTTTTGTGCGAGTATTTAGATCATATAAAACAAGCTGAGTGAAGTAATAAATACACTGGAGGGTAGGACTAGGATTCAGAGCGACCTAGACAAATTGGAGGATTGGGCCAAAAGAAATCCCATGAAGTTCAATAAGAAGAAGTGCAAAGTCCTGCACTTAGGACAGAACAATTCCGATACAGGTTGGGGGCTGACTGGCTGGGCAGCAGCTCTGCAGAAAAGGACTTGGGAGTTACAGTGGACAATAAGATGAATATGAGCCAATAGTGTGCCTTTGTTGCAAAGATGGCTAAGGGCATACTGAGCTGCATTGGTAGAGGTATTTCCAGCAGGTCAAGAGAAGTGATTATTCCCCTCTATTTAGCACTGGTGAGGTCACATCTGGAGTACCATGTCTAGTTTTGGGCTCCCAACCACAGAAAGGATATGGACAAATTGGAGAGAGTCCAATGGAGGGCTACAAAAATGGTGAGGAGTCTGAGGCACATGACTTACGAGGAGAGGCTGAGGAAACTGAGTTTATTTAGTCCGAAGAAGAGAAGACTAAGGGGGGATTTAATAACAACCTTCAACGACTTGAAGCGTGGACAGAGGATGGAGCTAGACTGTTCTCAGTGGTGAAAGATGACAGAATAAGAAGCAATGATCTCAAGATGCAGCAAGGGAAGTTTAGGTTAGATATTAGAAAAACGTTCTCACTAGAAGGGTTACCCACAGAGGGTGTGGAATCTCCCTTCACACCCTTAGCAGAGGTTTTAAAATCTTGGATAGACAAAACCTTAGCTGGGATGAGATAACTGGGGATGGCCCCGCTTTGAACAAGGGATTGAACTAGATGACCTCCTGAAGTGCCTTCCAACTCTAATTTCCCATGATTCAATGAGTCTATCAGTTATGTCAATTATTATGCATTTAAGTGCTGTCCTTAGGGTCCTAGCAAGCTGTTAGTACAGCCCTCAATGGTGCAAGGACTTAAATCAACTCCACAAAAGTGGATTTCAGGGATGTCACATGAATATCACAAATTTACTCACCTGTATCCTTTCTTAGTATAATGTAATCCTGTGGAAGTCCTCCAACAAAAACCCCTGTGTTTTCCCCAATAATGGTGCTGCCACTGGTAGCTAAGGAAGAACCTAAACAAGATAGTGTATGACTTACTATGCATTTTTCCAGTAAATCCTCAATTTAATAGAGGCACTGAAGTACACATTAAACAAAGGATTCAGAAGATACTATGCAAAGGGAAGCAAACAAGCAATAACTTGAATAGGAATGAAACTACTATAATGTTATAAAAATCAGTTGGTTACCTGTGTACTGCCCATCTACAATGATTTCTCCCAAATCCTGATTTCTTGTAGCAATGATGTGGTGCCAGCTGTTATCATTGTATTGTCTTCCACTATCATTAGCTGGAGTAACTGTCACTGCAGATCCCTTTCAAGAAATTATAACAGAAGATACCTTGCTAAAATACTATGTAAGAAAAATGTACTCATTTAGGTACTCTTGCAAATTTAATTTCAGAAACATGGCAAATCATCTTGTAATAGATGTAGATATAAATATAGAGATATATATAAAAGATTTGCAAAAGAATCTCTTCAGTCATGGTACAACTATGAATAAGACTTAATACCAGGCACCTTCATCCATTTCTTTTTAATGCCAATTTTAAAATTAGCTTCCTTAAGGACCAAGGAAGGATCCCATGTAGTTACTCCTAGCAGTTAATAAACCTAACCTAAATCTTAGATTTAAACACCCCTCTACAGCTCCACTAACTTCAGTGAGGTTATAGGGACAATTAGTGATGGTTTCATTTCATCCAGAATGTTTTGAGTTCTACTTCTATAATATTTCACGAGGAAGTTATCAAACGATTGTGTAACAGACTGTTTGAAATGAGTTTCAAAATTGGTTTGAGGGCCCTGGTCCTATGTCGCAAACCAACATTACATTTTATATTATTTGGGATCATAGTTTCGCATGTTCTAGCTATATAACATTCTCTACAAATACACTTGTTGGGCAGCCTGGAAGAGGCTTGCTCTGTCATTTTCCTTGTTGCACCCGCTCTTTCAGAATAAGAGAGGATGACATTCTTCAGGACAATCAGTCCCATACCTTTCAGGAAGGCCAACAATTTAAAAAGAAAAACTGGAAGATAAAAGTTTGAGACATTATGACTATGTAAGAGGTGCATGCAAAACTACATTTTAATATAATAACTTTTTTCCCCAAACTGTATTAAAATAATTTGGGAACACAGAAAGCTTTGAATGAAAAGAAGATTGGGACAAATTTAGAAAGCTGACTGCTTAATGAGTAGGCAAAATTTTTCTAAAACTGCGAAGTCAGAGACAATTAACTGATCCATGTCACACTAAAAATAAAAGGAATTAAAAGCCACACATACACATTAATGCTGTAGGAATAGTAACTACATTATAGGGGCATTTGCTGAAGACTGATGTCTGACTGGCATTCAAGTCATCCAGTAATCACTCGGAGACACAGTCCAGGACCTTTAAATACTCCTGATTTGTGGGGAGAAATGCTAGTTTCTCAAGGAACAAAAATCATCCTCAGTACAATTCACCTGCCAGGACAGAATATCCCTGTTTCCCAGGCAAAAAATTAACTGTGAAACATGATACTATGCAAGGGCAATAACTCTTAATAGAGCAAAATAAGCTTTATAACTTCTTACACTGATTGAGGACAGGTTTCAGTAGCCTAAATTTCTAACATTTCTTCATTTAAAGAAACATTTGTTTTGTCTTAGTAACACTTTCAGGTCTTTTTAAAAGTAGTAACCAGTTCAGCACCATGCAGTGGTAAATAAAAAAACCAGCTCTGTAAGCCTCATTCACACCTCTGTTCTTACCTACTCTGTTTTAGTGACCTTATTATACTGATGACACACTCCTTTTTTTTCTTTAATATAATAAAACTGTTAACACAATCCTGCCAAAAATGACTACTTCAGCTTTGATGCTGCACTAGCCTAAAGGAATAAAGTTCTCTCTGTTCAAACTTCCTCAGAGGATTATTGGCCAACATACAGAACTGTAGTGTAATACATGTTTTTATAGTTTATTTTTTAATTCAGTGCTGTCATTGTGCATCTTAGTCATGAGACTACACATCATGTATCTACGGTTACAAAAAGCAAATAATTTCCTATGAGCGTATACAGGATGTCATCCCACACAAATCCATGTACCTTTCTTAAAGGTACCTGCATCACAGTATGCAGGCATGGTTTGTATACCATGATGATAACACAAATTCACATGCACTTACACGCTAACATCCATTTTTCCATATAGTCCTTTTATTGTCTTCTGTCCTATTTCAACATTTTAATATTTTACAAACACACATTTCATTATCGTAGTTTAATAATTAAAACCAGAACTGGTGTCATGCCCAATTAATGTGCCCTGGTAGCATGCCCATTAGTTTTTCCATTAGTGAATTCAACAATACTAATGGGATTACTAGCATGGGATGCTAATTGGGCGTGACATAAGAAACTGGCTTACTTCTTAGCATACCCTTGCTAATGATGAAATTAATGAGCATTTTATTAAATGCTGTCTCATCAAAGTGTACTTAGTTAGCGTTAAAATTATTACAAACGATGCCGCATTCTAAAGATCAGGTGTCTGAATAAGGGGTTCTTCATATTATGTTTGCCAGCATTCTATAGCATTAATAGCCTTATACATCAGAAACTCCTTTGTTTGTAAGCAGTTCAGTCTGGGACAATACAACTGCATTTGCCAACCATTGCTTAATTTTAGAGTTTGCATTCCACTTAAGGTTTCTATGCTCTATCTTCACCGGAATGAACTGAAGGGCTCTGTGATCATATCTAAGCATTTCTCTGTAAAACAAGCCACTTCACATTTGGAAAAAAATAGTCAAATATACAGACTATGGCTGGATTAGCTGTATGAACAATTGGCCAAGTTTTAATTTCCAACAGTTCCCAACAGCCAAAAAATGTCTGTGTATGCCAGTGTTGTTGAAGTCTTAAACTGATGGGCTAGATCCACAACTGGCACTTAACTCCAAAATTTATATTCTCAAAACTGCACTCAGCTACTGCTTAATCACAAAAGATCCTACATCCCCGGTTGACTACTTTTCCACCAGTGAATTTCTTTTCAGTGCCTAAATTTCTGACACTGGGTGTGTGCAGTCACCCAAGCCTTGACAGTGCTGAAGAGGCCAGGTACTTAGCTTGGTCCTGCCATACCTGTCTAAGCTATGGGGCCCAAAGTTACAGGCAGTCTCAGAACATATTTATCAGATCAGGCTATATACAAAGTACAGGCAGAGGAGGAAGTGACAGTGCCAATTTTAATGAAATAATCTAGTGGCTAGTGTGTGGGAGACACAAGAACATAAGTGATGTCACACTGGATCAGACCACAGGCCCAGCTGGGCCCCAGATGAGCAAAAGACAACAGAGAAAGCCAGTCAACCAAACAAGACATTATGGAAGACAGAGAGAGAGAGAGCAAAAAGGTGGTGTTGCAGTGGACGTAGTCTTTCTGGACTTTAGGAAGGCCTTTGACACTGTCTCTCACCCCATTCTCATTCAAAAACTGGGCAACTGTGGCACTGATACCTGCACAGTCAGATGGGTCACAAATTGGTTAGAGGGCTGCACCCAGAGAGTGGTGGTGGACGGGTCATTTTCGACTTGGAGGGATGCGGGCAGTGGAGTCCCCCAGGGCTCGGACCTCGGGCCCGCACTGTTCAACATCTTTATCAGCCACTTGGATGAGGGGGTGAAAAGCACCTTGTTCAAATTCATGGATGACACTAAGATGTGGGGAGAGGTGGGCACGCTAGAAGGGAGGTACAGGCTATAACTAGATCTGGACAGGTTACAGGGGTGGATGGATGAGAATAGGATGGGATTCAATACTGACAAGTGCACCTAGGGAGAAAGAACCAGCAGCATACCTATAGGCTGGGGAACTCCCTTCTTGTCAGCACAGAGGCAGAAAAGGATCTTGGAGTCATTACTGATTCCAAGATGAACATGGGCTGCCAATGTGAGAACGCGGTCAGTAAGGCCAACCGCACCTTGTCATGCATCCACAGATGCATCATAAACAGGTCCATGGAGGTGATCCTCCCCCTCTATGTGACATTGGTCAGGCCACAGTTAGAGTACTGCATCCAGTTCTGGTCACCGCACTTCAGGAGGGATGTGGACAGCATCGAGAGGGTCCAGAGGAGGACCACTTGCATGGTCAGGGGGCAGCAGGGCAGGCCCTACGAAGAAAGACTACGGGACCTGAATTTGTTCAGCCTCCACAAGACATGGCTGAGGGGATCTGGTGGCCGTCTATAAACTTACCAGGGAAAACCATCAGGGAATGGGAGAGGTCCTGTTCCCCCGAGCACTACCTGGACTAACTAGGAATAATGGCCACAAGTTGATTGAGAGTAGGTTCGGGCTAGACATCAGGAGGCACTACTTCACAGTCATGGTGGCTAGGATCTGGAACCAAGTTTCAAGGGAAGTTGTGCTTGCTTCTACCTTGGGGGCCTTTAAAAGGAGGCTAGATAATAACCTAGCTGGGGTCATTTGATCCCAGCATTCATTCTTGCCCATGGCAGGGGGTCGGACTTATGATCTGCTCAGGTCCCTTCCAACCCTAACAACTGTGAAACTAAGAAGATGGGATTATCTGCACAAAGAAGGAACAACTGGAGAAAGAAGGTCTACGATTACAAGGAAGGTGCAAATGTTTGTGATTCATAAAATAAGCATCTGGCTGTCACCAGAGTGGATCCAAAAAAAAGAAGGTTGAGCTGTGTCTGCCAAAAGCAATGAGGACCTGACACTGAAAAGAAACATCATGAGAATGGGGGGAAAAAAATTCTATTGATTTTTTTTTGTCCTTAATGTCAAGACAAAAGACAATGCCAGATTCCCACTAGAATGGATAAAGGACAACTATATGAGTGGGGAGCCTCAGGTATTTTTGCATGGGTCTCTTTTAGACCCTAGGAAAGGACAGCAAAGATATGACAAATAAACCAAGATTGACAGTTGGTTCATAGGCTATTGCCATGAAGAACACTGTGGATGTTTTTCCACTGGGAAAAGCAATTCTTCCTGGCAGATGGACTCTACCCAGGAGTCTGACAAGGTACTGGTAGTTTTCTGAGATTGTGGCTGACACGACTGATGAAAGCTTTCTATTAAAAAAAATGAGGCCGGAAGAGGAGGGTGCAATATGAAGAGAAATAAAACATCTGGTTATAAAACACAGGAAGAAGAAAATAAGTAAATGAGGACTCAGCATGGGGGAAGATATGCCAACCTATAGGAGGATAGACAGTAAAGGAAAGAAATACTGGCATTGAAGAAAGCAGCTGTCAGTCACTCAGTCACTCAGATGATACAGTTACTGAAAGAACTGTATCTAATTTGGGTAGGAAATTGGATGAGGTCAGTGAAAAAGAACTGAAATGCTTGCACATTAATGCAAGGAGCCTGATTAACAAAACAGAGAAACTAGAACTACTGAAGCAGGACATGAAACTGGATGTTACAGGAATAACAATGATGACTGGAATACAGGTACTGAAAGGAAGACAAGGAATGACAGAAATAATGGACAAGACAGTGGAGTAGTATCATTAGCATTAGTATGCTAATGATGTGATTGACTAAAGAAATTAAAAGGGATAACATAGATAGAACTGAACCTGTTTAAGTAAAAAACACACCACACTGAAGAAGGACGGTAGGAGGTTCTACTTGGGTGACATTAGGGTTTTGCTACAGCATAGGATTTAGATATGGATAGGAAATCTCTTCAGTATTAATTCGTGAAATAACTACTACTGAAAACTAATTTAGAAGATATAGATTAACAAACAATTGTACAAATAATAGTATGGTCCACTTATTCCTGGATATGACAGGCAACAGATATTATTTAACCACATAGTCACAGAACTGTAAGACAAGATGGTTCTTTTATATTTTATTTTGATCATCAGTGGGCATGTCTACATGTGTATTTACTATACAGTAAGTTACTGAGCAGTAAGCAGTTTTTAGGCTGGCATCTACATGTGCAGCCATTAAAGCGGAGTAAAGTTGCATGTGGACTGACCTGGGACTAAAGCTAGCCCCAGTTTGGTCCACACATACAGTTTTACTGTGCAGTAAGGTGTCTACACATGAGTTACTGCACAGTAACTAATCAGGTGCAAATTTGATACCTGCATGATGCAGATATCAAGTTTATACCCAAATAGGCTTAAGTTGCCCCAAATAGTTGTTCCTGCACAGTGCAGGTGTGCATGTGTAGGCACACATCTGTTCTTCACAATACAGTTACTGCGCAGTAACCTAAATTACTGTGCAGTAAATGTGCATGTGTAGATGAACCTACTGAAGACATAAAGAAAGATGTTCAAAGAAAATAAGCACAAATGATTAACTTAGTTGACTAAATTTACAACAAATTGATACATAAACAATATAAGTTGATAACCAAGTTTTTTTTAGTTGAAATTTTGAGGAATTTAGGAATTAGTGAGTTGAAGAGGTTGAGGACTCAAATGTGGATAACACTTGCATTATTAAAGTCAAAAGGTACAAGAAGGGTGTAGAACGTGCAGACTAAGCAAGGAGGAGAAAAAATGGTATGGAAAGGCCACAGATCTAAATGACCTAAAAAGACCTAAAAAAAGGTTTAGGTGTAATTAAAGAGCCTATAGGAAATATTAAAAGTGGTTTTCTCACTGGAGTGGATCAGCTGGGGAAAAATAAGTGCATCTTAGAGGTCAGGAAGTATAGAGAAAATATAAGAACTACCAAAAATTTGACTGAGTTCTGAAGGGAATTAAACAAAGAGCAAATGGTTCCTTAGCTACTTATGGACAGAACAAGAGTACTGTGTCCAGTTTTGGGTGCTGCACTTCAAGAGGACATGGAGTATCTGAAGAGGGTTCAGAGGAGGGCCACTCACATGATTAGTGGTCTCCGTGAAAGACCCTACGAGGAGAGGTTGAGAGATCTGGATCTCTTCAGCCTATACAAAAGGCGGCTGAGGGGTGACCTTGTAGCCACCTATAAATTTATCAGGGGAGGACAGCAGGGAATTGGGGATGAGCTGTCTACCAGAGTGCCCCATGGAGTAACTAGGAATAATGGGTGCAAACTAGTGGAGAGTTTAGGTTAGACATTAGGAAGACTTTTTTTTACAATAAGGGAGACCAGAGTCTGGAATGGGCTTCCAAGAGAGGTGGTCCTATCACCTAACTTGGAGGTCTTCAAGAAGAGGCTTGACAGTCACCTGGCTGGGGTCATCTGACTTCAGTCCTCTTTCCTGCCAGGGGCAGGGGGTCAGACACGATGATCCATTGTGGTCACTTCCGACTCTACAATCTATGAATCTATGAAACAAGTGATGAGAACTGAGGGAATCGTATACAGTTATCTAGGACTCAGATTAAAGATACATTAGGTAAAGCTCCAAGATTAATTTTTGCCTTAGTTTTCAGTAAGGATGATGATGTAGAAAGGCAGGAGGATGACTAATGGGAATGAAGTTATGAAAATGGAAATTGCCACATCAGAGGAAAAACCAAAATTGCAAATATTTTAATATGCTCAAATATCCATCCCAGAATTCTAAAAGAACTGGCACATGAAGCCATAACTCCAGTATTATGAATTTTTAATAAATCCATCAAGCAGGCATGGTACTGTTTGACTGAAGAACAGGAAATATAGACACTTTATTTAAAATAAATGGGGAGAAAATTTACTGGGGAACCACAGACCAATTAGTCTGATTTAAACAGTTTGTAGGGCTTTAGAAGAACATTTGATTTAAAAACAAAAAACAAAACAAAACTTAAATCATGAATGACATGGAGGTAAATGGAAAATAAAATACATCACGGTACATCATAGCTAGATCACACAGACTAACTTGATGTCATTCTTTGATAAAACAACTAATTTTACGAACAAGGATGTGTGATAGGTCTAAACTGTTTGCACTTCGGGAAAGCAATTGATACGTTGCTACATGGGAAAATAATAGTTACAACAGTGTAAATAAGGATTAGTTTGAGAACTGAAGGGTGGATAAGGAACTGGTTGTATTGAAAGAAGAACTGATAAACTGGGGAGAGGTTATGGTGGAGCTTTTCAAGGGCTGGTTTGCCAATCCTCTTCAATATTTTCATTAATGAACTTGGCACAAGTAGTAAGAATGCACTAATAAAATATGTTGATGACAAAAATGGGAATACACAGAAGGACTGGAATATCATACAGGTAGAAATGTATGTCCTTGAGGTTTGAAGTAATATAAATCAGATGAAATTCAATTGCCAAGTGGATAATCAACCACTTGGGAGCTACTAACAAAAATTTCTGCTATAAACCAGAAGTTCATCATTTGGAAATTATGGAAGATGAGAAAGAACTACTTATACCAGGTCAATAACAGGAAAAATCTGAGTCATTGATGTAATACGGCTGTGGAAAAAGGCAAATGCAATCTTAGGATGCATCAGGTGAAGTATTTTGAGCAGAAATATGGGAATTGTTTGGGCAACTAATGCTGTTGTACAAGAAACTGGTGTGACCTCATCTGGAATAGTGCTTACAGTCTGGTCATTCATGTTCAAGAAAGGTGCAGGGAAGGATAACTAAAATCATTACAAGAATGAAGGGCCCATTACATGAGAAGAGATTAAAAGAGCATCGTTTATTTAGCCTGGCAAAATGAAACTATTTAAAGGACACTCTTGGCGCATCTACACGTGCATTTGATGTGGCACCAGTTTATTCGAGAGTAAATTACTCATGAGTAAACAGTGCCAGGCAAGCATCTACATGCGCAGGGAAGCAGGAGATTCCCTGCCAATCTACTCCTACTTTCTGGGACCCTACACCAGAGGAAGTTCCAGGCTCAGGCCGCAGCTGCCAGCAGCTACCAGCCCTCTTTAAAAGCCAGCCCCACTCGTTGCTGTCTGGCCAGCCACTTCCAGGCCAGAAGCAGCAAGTCCAGTGCAGGGACAGCATGTAGCAGTATGCATGTGGCTGCTCTAGTCCCTCCCCCTGGTAGCGGCAACCTGTGCCCCACACTCCTGATGGCTGCCGCACTGGTCATGCTGACCTGCTATGCTGTCCGCTGCCTGGCCAAAGGCCATCTCACTCCTTCCAGCTCCCCCACATGCAGCGATCATATGCCCACCTGCCATGCACCATCCCTAGGGTGGCTGCTGCGGCACCTGCCACCTCCACCCTGTCCACCTGGCTGGACCCTGCCAGGGACACTGAAGACAGGCTCTGGGAAGCCAGTCAGGACTTCCAGCACCCTCCTGGGCCTCCAGCCCCACTGTCTTTGGGCTTGCCAGGCCCACTTCAACCACTGCCTGGGCCAGACCCGTGCCCTGGTGAAGTGTGTCTTCAGCTGCCTCAAGGGACGCTGGAGCACCCTCACCAGCTTGCCAAAGACAACCTCCCCCAGGTCATCCTCACAGCCTATGTGCTGCATAACATCTGCGAGTCCTGGAAGGAGCTCTTCCACCAGGCCTGGGTGGAGAAGGTGCGACGGACAGAGGATGCCTGATAGCAGGAGCACCACCTGCAGCGGCAGCAGCACACCCCTTCTTCCCCCCAACCCACCAAGGCCCTAGAAGAGCTGAGCACCCGCCAGTGGGGTCTAGGGCACCAGGTGCAAGAAGTACTGGCTGACCACCTCCTCTAGCACTCTCCACTCTAGCCCACTGGCACCACTGCCCACGGACCCCCCACCCCCAGTACCATGCTCACTGCAGACACATTTCACAAGAACAAGTTTTTATTCCCCTCACAGACTCAAACAGGTTATATTCCCCTCACAGAACCAAACAGACTCCCTGTCCCCGCTCTCTTCCCAAAAACAGGGACCCCCACAACAACCAGAGCCCATCTACCACCCACCCAAGCCACCAACAATAAAACGCCTACTTCCCCATGAAAACTTTGTTCAGTGTCCTTTGTGTGCCTTCCCAGGATGGGGGGCCATAGGGTGGGGTGCCTAGAAGGCAGAGCCTGGGAACAGGCAACCAGCACTCCAGCCTTTGCCCACTGCCCCATGAGTGCAAACAGCATGATGAATGTGGTGGGTGGGGGGCTTGATGGCAGCTGGTGCTCCCGTGGCACAGGTAGCTCCCCCTCCAGCAGCTGGTGTCCAGAGCCAGCAGGGCTGACATGTGGTCCTCTCCCCACTGCAGGCAGTTCTGCCTCTGTGTCCACATGGATGTATGGTGAGTGGTGGGGGAGGGCTGGGCAGCACTAGACCCAGGCCTGGAGCCAAGCCAGAGGCTCCTGGCTGCTGAAAGCAGCACAGAACCTCATCCCAGGCCCAAGCAGGGGCCTGCTGCTGGGTGGCAGGTGGCTACTGGGGGCAGACATGGCTAGGGTCGGGGGTTGGGCAGCAGGCGGCACAAAGGCAGCAAGCCAGGTGGCTGGGCAGCAGGCCAGGCAGTGCCAGACAGCAGCACCAGGGTACAAGCAGGCTAGGGCAGCTGCCCTGCAGCCTGCCCAGGGGTACACCGGGGCCTGGATTGGCCTTAGATTCTCTGCTGGTTTGCCCCAGGGCTCTGAATGCCTGCAGGCTTTTAGAGCCTGAGACAGAGGCTGCAATAAAGGCAGCCCAGCCCTGGGGCAGGAGATACTCCCAGCCCAGAGCCCTTGGACTAGCCTCAGGCTGGCCCTCTAGTGGCAGGGTTGACCTAGGAGCAAACTTGCTACTGGGTTGCATCTTCACATGCATAACTGCGCAGTAACTAATCACACATAAATTTGCTACTTGCATTTGCGTTTTTACTGCGCAGTAAGTGTACACATGTGTAGGCACATGTGCTTACTGCATAGTAAACTACAGTACTGTGCAGTTAAGCATCTTGTGTAAACACACATTCTAGCCACAATAACAAATGAGTGTATACTGTCATGAATTAATTTCAGTTGGAAGCTGGAAAACAATTTTTAACTATCAAAGCAGTACAGTTCTGAAACAGCTTTCCAACAGGAGTTAAGAGTTAAATTTACCAAGATGTATCTTATTATAAAGTAGAGATTATAAGATGCTTTCACCTATAACAGCAGGAAACCGGATGATGATCTAGGGGGACCATCCCATTCATATGTTCCCATTGTTAAAACAGTTATCTTGGGTAGGGAAGGATTTCAGTCCCTACTCCGATAAACACTTAAGTGAAGCAAAGAGAAATTGAGAGAATACCTGATAACCTAATATTTACGCATTATTTTGGGGAGCAGATGATGTGGGATCAAGTTGTAGATGGGAAGCAGAAGATGTGGGAGCATGTGCTCCAAGGCAATTGGATAAAAGGACAATATCACCACAAGAGAAAGTCAGGTAAATCAGCCTTATATTCCAGAAAAGTATTTACCACTGTGAATTCTATGTACCTATCTGTCCTCGAGTCCCTGAGAAAAGCAAGACAAGCTATAAGCCTCTCCTTGGCATTTCTTAATGACTAGCTTAGCCAGCTCCCCACAGATTCTTATTCAGTAAGGCCATTGACAGATGTTCACTTAAAGGCATGATGGGATCTGATCTGCAATTCCAACAGTCATACCTCCTGCCATGCCACACCTCTCCCCGCACTAGCAAGTAGCAAGTCAGGTGCCTGGTATATCCCACATCAGTGTCTTGATGCGCTCCACAGTGTTCCCAAGGCTGGGAGCACCAATCAGCTGATCAGTTCAAATTACATGTTCAAGTTAAGGCATGTTGGGACCCAGCCACAAAGTCATTACTCCTATTTTGTGAAATAAATTTGTGGCTCATTCCCTGTTTCATTGCACCATTGACTGCATGAATGTGTGTCTGGATTACTACCTCAGATGTGAATAATTGGTTAATCACCTCTTAAGTATAATGTTTGCCAGGGGCCTAAGAATCCTAGCCCAAGTTTGGGCTGTGGATTTTATTAGATGGCAAGACAAGGCACCTAGAAGTTAGGCATTTCAACTCTGAATGTTGTAGCAACAGGTCACAAGATCTGAATTTATACAATAGTCAACACAATAAAAACCCAACAGCACTTTACCAAGAGAGAGAGTGCATTAGTTCGACTTAGCTCCGTAGCTTCTGTATAAACCACACGCTTCAACAGAGCTTTTTGAGTGCCTTTATCTAAAGCTGAATCAATCAGCTAATAGATAAAAGCTCTAAAAAAGCCCTTCTGCAGCACCCAGTCCATACAAACATTGGGCAAGCCTGATCAAACTAATGTGATGCCTCTTCTGGGGGGGCGCTGGGCTCAGAGCAGGGGTGCATGAAGTTTAACCTAAAGCACTGTGGGGGTTTTTGGGGGTGGTTGGGGTGGGGGATTGCATCTGTAAGCAGTCAGTATGGGTCAAATCCTAACTGAAACCTTTGGGTACTACTGTAAAGAAAATCTATGGAAGTCACAGTAAGATTAGCCTGAAAGCCTACTGAATCCAAGGTAACATTTCCATTGGCTTCAGTGATCTTTAGATCTGACCCAGGGATGAAATCCTGGC
The DNA here is from genome assembly GCF_030867095.1 of Alligator mississippiensis. Classification (NCBI taxonomy): domain Eukaryota; kingdom Metazoa; phylum Chordata; order Crocodylia; family Alligatoridae; genus Alligator; species Alligator mississippiensis. The sequence goes on along the minus strand of NC_081824.1, from coordinate 186,902,102 downwards.
AAAATTTCTATTTACTTCAAAAAGATAGACTTCTGTTCCCAGTTTTTTTAAAAAGTGAAATAATGCAGTCACTTAGCTCATGTATTACATCTATTACATCTTTTTTCAATTAACAGTGACTTGTTTGCATGAAACCATTGTCACATAGGCATCATACAAAACTACAGCTACTTTAAAAATAAAAATGTATTAAAAGATGCACACAAATGTAAACATTTTCTGGACTCCTGGAACCAATTTCAATTTTATTTCTAACAAAATACTGGGAGAATATTTCTCCACTTTGGTATTAGCAGTGAATCTCGTGTGTGTGTGTGTGTGTGTGTGTGTGTGTGTGTGTGTGTGTGTGTGTGTGTGTGTGTGTGTTCATCTGCAGCAGTGGTTCTTAACCTGTTTAGACTCGAGGCACCCCTGGTTTGATTTGAGGTATCCCTGTAAAATGCTAGCTTTTAGTTTTCACTCATTTTCTGACTATGGAAAAATAGAGCAGTTTTTCTATTGTAAAAAACTCAGAAAGATCACAACAGGTCAAAATGTTTTTGACATGATGGATTCCAATTTCAAATCTCTTGGTTTATCTTATGAATCATGTTTGTACACCTAAGAATGCTAACACTGCATGGCACCCACATCACTCTTGAAAGGATCTCAAGGCACCACAGGCTGCCATTACACCCTGGTTGAGAATCATTAGTCTACAGTTTGTCTTATCACTAATTCACTCAAAATTCCCATAATAGTATTTGAGAGTTCTGTATATAAAGGAATGGAAGAACTGCCCAATAAAAGTTCAATCTTTCCCCTGCTTAGCAGCCTGGCCGTATTTTAAAACTTTGGAAGTCATTTGAAATATATCATTCTTAATTTTTACCTTAGTCATAATATCAGCTTCAATTTTGTAACATTAAGTTAGTGGCTATTTTTGCTGCTTCAGTGAGGAAATACTCATTGATTCCACTGAGGAAAGGATTAAGACTTGAAAATAAATAATGAAAATTAGTTTAGTAGAAGAGTATATGACCTTTATTAATGGAAAAGGTAGATTTCTTCACACTTTTTTAAGTCTATAAACTAAGTAGTATAAGCAAGAATAAAACTTATAAGACACAGCATTTCTATCTCAAAGATGTTTACACTTGCAAACACATAACTGACAGTGTTAGAAAAGGTTTCACAGTTTCAATATTTCTTTTCTAAAGCTCTCCAATTACTTAGGCCTTTGAAGAACCCATTAATCTGAATCAATACCAAAAAAAAAGGGAGGGGTGAAAGAACCATGAGCTTATACCATTAAATGTACAAAATACCTTGAGTGCCGTACAAAGTATCTGTATCTGCTATTTCATATTTGATCTTGCTATTTACTATACCTGTGGATCAAAAAGAAAATAAGGACGTCCATCCCGCAACTGAAGTGCAATGTATTCCTCTTGATTCCCAGGTGATGCAGAGAAAAGAATCAGGCCATCAGCTTCCTTGGTTCTAAAGCTCACTTTAATACCTAATTGGAGAAGTAGGCATATATGTAATACTGATTATAGATTCTTGAAGATAATGCAGTCTAATTGGAAACTGAAAGGTATGCTCAACAAGAAAACACAGCAGATCAAAGTCCTAGTATGGAATCCGGATAACTGAAAGCACATTGCAGTCATTAGGGGCTAGATCCCACTACTTCTTCCAGTTTGTGTAGAAGCTTACTTCATGAAAATCTCCTCTGAAAATCAATGGCACAACCTGTACAGTAAAGGATTACTCATGCAGAACACACTTGCAAAGTCTGACTTTATATAGCTAAGGGATCTCTTTCTTAAGGAAACATAATTGAAAAATGTGACAGTCTCTTGTAAGTGGACAAGAACAGGATAGAAGCCAAAATAGAGGAGGTCTAAAACTAGTTGTACAACTGACTCAGTGGGCACATCTACATGTGTTATTAATTTGATGTACACTTACTATGCAATAAAAATACTGCACAGTAAGCCTACTCAGGAGCATGTCTACATGTGCTTCTTCTTAGGAACAGATTTTCTCCCAATGGGAGCAGCCTGGTACAGGGACCAGGCTAGCCTGGGGACTGGCAAGAGACATGGGGTGGTCCCAGTGGGCACAGGGCAAGGAGAACTCTGCTGGCTGCAGTGGCAGCTGTCTCCTGGCCCTATGCACATTGGGATGGGACCTGATGTATGTGGGGCTAGAAGAGAGCTGCCATTGCAGCAAGCAGAATGCTCCTGATCCTTTGCTCATCCAGTTGTAAGCCCCCTGCTGGACAAGACTTCCCTGCCTGGCAGGGGGTTGCTGGGAGCTGTCTGGGGTGTGGGACAGCTGGGGGTGAGCCTCCTGCTGGTGGGGTGGGGCCACAGGACTCACCGGCACCTGCCCTTCTTGGCATAGAGCCAGCTGCTCTGGGAGCAAGTGGGCACTGAGAATCCAGCCCTTGCCTATCCCCTGGAGCAGCTCCATGCCACACTGAGCTGGCTGCTCCATGTAGCAGGCAGGGCCTGGGAATCCAGCCCTCACCTGTCCCTCAGAGCAGCCAGCTCCATGGGTGCCAGGACTCCCGTGAGCAGCCTCCTTGGAGCCAGGACAGGAGGCAGAGAGCTCCTTAGTCCTGAAGCTAATCAGCTCCCAGCTCCTGGGGCAAGCCAAGGAACTAAGCAGAACCAGGACGAGGGAAAGAGAGCTCTCTATCCCCTGTGGCCCCCTGCTTTCTAGGGCAGCCAGAGGGCAGCCAGAGTCTACATGAGTGTTACTGTCCAGTATCTACTGCACAGTTAGTCTACTATTTGTATTTACAGGTAGTTGCTAACTGCGTGGTAGACTAATTTACTGTACAGTAAATGTGAGCATGTGTAGACAGTGATGCTTTGATGTGCAGTAGACTAAGATACTGTGCAGGAAAGCATCTCATGTAGACACACCCAGTGTGTGGCTTTCAACTTTAGCCTTAATGTTATTCCCATTTTCAGATAAGAATGATATTTACCAACTAAACACAGAGAGTTGTTGTGCATACTAATAGATTCATGGTTCCTAAAAGATGTATAATTCTATTTAGGGTTTTTAAAAGTGTATGGAAGAAGAACTTGCATTTCCTAAAGTTTTAACAAATTTTGAAAATACTTTTAGAGATAATTTAAAGAACCAAGAACTTTATTTTAAACATAAGGACATCTTAGATTACTCTCTACTCATCCTTCTTCTCAGTTTCTTCAAATAAAATATCATAAACATATTGCATAAGAATAAAATGTATTTTATTTTATGAACTTTTAATTCCAAATGAAGTATCAAGGCAATGAGCTACTTCAGTGGCTTGATACATACTGGAATACATATATGGAAAGGCAGCTGGCACCTAAGAAGCCACCAAAGTTTACCCATTAACATTAAATGGTTATTACAATGTCGCAATACCATCCTTCTCAACTTGTGAGATATATGGAACAAAGACCATTTTACGGGCACAAGAAAAACTATGAAGTGCAAGAAGCTTAAGGGATGCAATATTTATTTCTTAAGCACTAAGAATGTTTCTTAGAATTTTCAGTTGTGTTTGTATAAATGTACAATAAGAAATCCATACTGCATAAGAGAGTGTCCCTGGGCCTCAAATGAGCCATACCAAAGGCAACTCACCCAAGTAAGTACTATTCTCACAGAAAACAACTCAAACATGACCTAGCCCTCATTCCTCACCAGAGGCCTCACAGAGCCCAGGTTAGAGCCCTGGTTGTGTGACAAAGAAGGAGTTCTAATTCTTCCTAACCAGAGATGGATCTCCTACAGGGCCACATGAAGCCAGCAAGAAGATGGAAGGGTAGTGGGCAGTGTTATGACTAGACCTATGTGGTCAGAGTAATTTCTCCCTCCCAAGCCTTATGTTTCTTCATGTTATTTACCAACTAAACACAGACATACTTGTTTGTATGACTTTAGTGCCACCACCACCACCATACAGGGCCCAACTACTCCAAATTTTCAGCTAGGATTACTGGGAGTAACAACAACTGAATCTGTGTAAGCACCCTTTGGGAAGGTCCACCTAAAATTGGTACCAAGGGTTTTGTTTACTTTTCCCAAAACACCAACAGTGCTCACTGAGAAATTAGACTGAGTGCCAATACCTTGGGACACCATTTAGGGTACAGAAAACTGGGACAGTGAGACTAGATCCTAATGTAAACCCTAGCATAGAATTCAAGCTGAATCTGGTCATACTGGAATATTACTTGTGGACTTTGCACAGCATAAAGAGGATTGATCAGATATTTAAGTAAGCTGTATGAATCTCCTACGAGACCAGAAGACCTTGTTTTTTTGCATTAGCATAAATATCAATATTCTTGGCTCTTCCACAATGCCTGGTACGACTGAAGTACAACCTATATCTTTCTTAAATTAATAAAGTTGTGGGTTGCCCATCTTCTCTGTGTGCTTCTTCTTTATTAAGCTAAGTGGTTTATTTACAATCTTTGATTTAATTTGCAAATTCTTATTTCTCTCTTGCCCTTTTTTCAGCTTTCTTTCTTTCATTATTATTACAATTCCAACATCTGATCAGCACTGTGAAAAACCAGTGCATATGCAGGCAAAAAAATTCCCGCCAAAGCATGGCTTTCCTTCTTTAGTTTTTTTTATGGAAAAAATTATCTGGGACCAGACCAACCTTCCATTGCTCACTTTATCTAGAATTCCTCTGAATGGCCAGATACGGACATTACACTCTTACTGGTATAAGTGATTGGAAACCAGTCTAAACCCGTAATAGAACAGAAGTTCAGCACACATGAAGTAGTTTAAAATGGCGGAATCTGGTGTAAGATTTCCCGGCCTCCCCTCTCCTCCCCCCCTCCCCCCGAAAGGGTGGATGTGTATTCTGTTCACTACCAATCTAAACTATGACGCAGGAGGTACATGGTCCCACTAGGGGGAATGCTTTACTGGACCTGGTATTGGCAACAGGGGATGACATGGTAGGAGACCTACAGATCGGTGGTCACCTGGTTGACAGTGATCACCAAATAATAGAATTCACCATAAGACATTGAGTGGGTAAGGTAACTAGTAGGGTGAAAGTCCTAGACTTTAGGAAAGCTGATTTCAATGAACTCAGGCGTTTAGTCAAGGACGCACTGCAGAGTAAGAGTTTTAAGGAGTTGGGAGCCCAGGAAGGGTGGCTGTGCCTTAAGGAAATGATCCTTCGGGCACAGAGGGAGATGATCCCGATGTGGGGAAAAAGGGAGAAAGGGGCCAAGAGGCTTCCTTGGCTGACCAGAGAAATCCAGAGCAGTCTACAGGCTAAAAGGGGGGCATATAAAAAGTGGAAATGGGGAGAGATTACTAAAGAGGAGTATACCTCCTCTGCTCGCGCTTATAGGGAGGCAGTTAGACAGGCCAAAGCTACCATGGAGCTGAGGATAGCATCCCAAGTTAAGGATAACAAAAGATTGTTTTTTAGATATATAGGGAGTAAAAGAAAGGCCCAGGATGGAATAGGACCCCTACTAAATGGGCAGAAGCAATTGGTGATGGACAGGAGGGACAAGGCTGAACTCCTCAATGAGATCTTTGCCTCAGTGTTCCTAAGCAAGGGGCAAGACAAGGTTCTCACTGGGATTGTAGAGAAGCAGCAGCAAGGCGCCAGACTACCAAGCGTAGACCCTGAGATGGTGCAGAGGCACTTGGAGGAGCTGGATCTGTTTAAGTCGGCAGGCCCGGATGAGCTCCATCTGAGGGTACTGAAGGCACTGGCTGATGTCATTGCACAGCTGCTGACGGGAATATTTGAACACTTGTGGTGCACGGGCCAGGTCCCAGAGGACTAGAAAAGGGCCAATGTGGTCCCCATTTTCAAGAAGGGGAGGAAGGAGGACCCAGGCAACTATAGGCCAGTCAGTCTCACCTCCACCCTTGGCAAAGTCTTTAAAAAAATTATCAAGGCTCACATTTGCAAAAGCCTGGCAAGAAAAATTATGCTGAGGGGAAACCAGCATGGGTTCATAGCAGGTAGATCATGCCTGACTAATCTAGTCTCTTTTTATGACCAGGTTACAAAACTCCTGGATGGAGGAGTTGGGGTTTATGTCGTTTACTTAGACTTCAGGAAGGCCTTTGTTACAGTATCTCACCCCATACTGGTGAACAAGTTAAGAGGCTGTGACTTGGATGACTACACGGTCCAGTGGGTGGCGAACTGGCTAGAGGGTTGTACCCAGAGAGTCGTAGTGGATGGGTCGGTATTGACCTGGAAGGGAGTGGGCAGTGGGGTCCCACAGGGCTCGGTCCTTGGACCGATACTCTTCAATGTCTTCATCAGCGACTTGGATGAGGGAGTGAAGTGTACTCTGTCCAAGTTTGCGGATGACACAAAACTGTGGGGAGAAGTGGACACACCGGAGGGCAGGGAACAACTATAAGCAGACCTGGACAGGTTGGACATATGGGCAGAAAACAACAGAATGCAGTTCAACAAGGAGAAATGCAAAGTGCTGCACCTAGGGAGGAAAAATGTCCAGCATACCTACTGCCTAGGGAATGACCTGCTTGGAGGCACGGAAGAAGAAAGGGATCTTGGAGTCCTAGTGGACTCCAAGATGAACATGAGTCAGCAGTGTGATGAAGCCATCAGAAAAGCTAATGGCACTTTATCATGCATCAGCAGATGCATGACGGACAGAACCAAGGAGGTGATACTTCCCCTCTATCGGGTGCTGGCCAGACCGCAGTTGGAATACTGTGTGCAGTTTTGGGCGCTACACTTCAAGAGGGATGTGGATAACCTGGAGAGGGTCCAGAGAAGGGCCACTGGTATGGTTAAGGGCTTGCAGGCCAAGCCCTATGAGGAGAGACTAGGGCACCTGGACCTCTTCAGCCTCCGCAAGAGAAGGTCGAGAAGCGACCTTGTTGCTGCCTATAAGTTCATCATGGGGGCACAGAAGGGAATTGGTGAGGCTTTACTCACCAAGGCGCCCCTTGGGGTTGTGCGCGCCGGGTCTGACCCCAGGTCGCTTTCGTCGCTCTGCACATGGGCTGTGCCCAGCAGCCCGGGCAGGCCGGGTCGGAGAGGGAGGTCGCCGAGCTAGAATTAGGCACAGACACGTAACGGTTGATTTTAAGATTGTTTACTTACACCGAGATGGTCGCGGTGCAGGCTGAGAACTTGCTTGAGTTACAGTTGCAGATAGAAAAGAAGAGAGGCGGACTAGAGTTCCTCCGGGAACACTCTTCTAGCCCATCCGGTTGGAGGCTCTAAACCGCAAGCCTGTCGGACCAACCGGAGAAAATCCGTCCGGTAAAGAGCTCTGAATACACTCACTCACACGAAGTTTGCTAGGCTCCGTGGATCCGTCTCTTTGGCGCGCAGGGAAGGATACGTCTAGGATCGTATGGCGACGGGGAGAGGCTAGAGCTGATCAGACCTCTGTTGCCTGCTTAGAATGCGTTGGGTCCGTGAGGATCCGCAGCGCTTAGAGATCTTCACACAGCGCGAAGTCTCCTTCTCCTGGTGTTCGTGGAGTCCTCCAACTAGGGCGGAAACCACACAAGCCTTTTATACAGCTAGCAGGCCAATCGCTAGCTGCCACGTGTGAATAATTTAACGTAAACCAATAATGGGGCTCGAATTAGAATACAAATGGCGGGAACTCTTTGCAACGTGCATCACCGTGCTGCAACTTAGAAATGCACACTGCAAAGAAAGCTATGAATTGGCGGGAACTTCTTTTGCACCTGGGGTTCTCTGTTGCAGCAGAAAACTCCACCGTGCAAAGAAGCTGCAATTTGGTGGGAACAATTTAGCGGGGAGCAATTTAGCTGTGCCGAAGCACACAAAACAAAAACTCACAACTTGGGTTGTGACAGGGGTTACAAGAAATAATGGCCATAAGCTAGCAGAGAACAGATTTAGACTGGACATTAGGAAGAACTTCTTCACAGTTCGAGTAGCCAGGGTCTGGAATGGGCTCCTAAGGGAGGTGGTGCTCTCCCCTACTCTGGGTGTCTTCAAGAGGAGGTTAGATAAGTATCTAGCTGGGGTCATCTAAACCCAGCACTCTTTCCTGCCTACGCAGGGGGTCGGACTCGATGATCTATTGAGGTCCCTTCCAACCCTAACATCTATGACTCTATGAATCTATGCTGGTTACTGAAAACTGTATAACTTAGATTAATTCCACCTCAGGCTTTATGAATTACTGTACCTAGCCAATGTGTCTATTATTTAACATGCAGTTCTCCACTTAGAGATGCTGGGGGGAAAGTGCAAGTAGTGCATAGTGCAAGCTGGAAGAAAGTGGTGAAAGGGTAGAGTGAAGGAAAGTTATATCAACCCTCTATTATATGTTGTGTACAATCATTCATTTTCCAAATCAAGCATCAATTTCCAGCAGCATTTTAGTGATTTTCCATCTCTACTTAATTCAAATACATTGATATATTCTTGTGATCCCCTGTACTTAATAAAGGACAGAGTAATTTATTGGGTTTTACCCAACTGTATCAAACAAGTCAACCTCTTCACATTCATTTTCCCCTTCTTATGCCAGCCAGAAAATAAGTACAGTAGTAATGAAAGCTTTTCCTTGTAGACAGAATGTATTACAAAAAATTAAAGAATCATAACTCCAATGCATATTCATATTAGATAATGCTAGTTAATTACCTCTACCCATAAGTAATTTCCTTTTGCCCACATATTTTAATCACATTACAAGTTCTTCTACAATATAACAATGCACTGACAGATGAAGATATTCATCCTTGATAATGAAAATTATTATATTAAAATAATTATTACAAATTGTGCAAAATTAACACCCCAAAATAATTACATATTCAAAAGCTATCTTACCTGAATTAAGTTACAGGCCTAACTCCCGATTTCCCCAATGCTCACACCCCTCCAAACTGAGCTTTGGTTTCATATTTATAAAATAAAACTTGAAAGAAAAAGAATCCCTGTGCTGAATCAAGGGGATAGTTTGAGGGACAGACAAGCCCTAAACATCTCCCTCTAGCCCAAAAACAGCTGCCTACTTGTTCCCAGTGTAGTGTGCACAGCTGATGTTGCTGAAGCTCCAGCCATGGCACAGATTCCATTTTAAAAGGTTCATGAACAGTTATGTTGGCAAATTGCAATAATTTTTCTAAGGAGTAGAAGTGAGAAGATACCAACATTTTTTGAGAAACAGAAAAAAAATAAGCAAAGACCTCTCACAAAGAATGTGTTAGAGTTTCTTTGGGAAAAAGTTCAGCAACCAGCTTTGACAATGTTGTTGTTATATACTAATAATTTTCTCTTGGTTATACACTATTAGTCACTAAAATCTGCCATGCCTGGCTCCCTTCTCCTAGTGTGTTAGATTTTAATTGTATCCTGATACATTTTAGTTCCTGGTCCTAGGTTGGAAAACTGGACATTAAGTCATAGTCATTTTCAGAGGCAGAGTGAAAACTGTCCCACAGGAGAAGGGAACAAGGAAGAGACATAAAACCTTCTCCTTCACTACCAGCCCATTAAGCTGTCTGCACATCCCATCTGCCCATTATAGAGTAGAAAGGGTTTTGCCTTTCTAAAATATAGTTCCTTATGAGTTCCCATGAGACTGTAATACTTTGAATAATCTATTTCTAAATAAATATTTGTATAGGCATTTGTATAGCCTCAAAAGTAGCTGTTTTGTTGATTTTTTCACACATCCTGAGGAAAATACAAGAAAATACTGCATGTGAGATAATTCCCACCTTAGGATACAGACATACAAAACTCAGCTTAAATAATCTACAACCATGTGTGCACAGTGAACTAGTTGTTAACAGCAGCACCCTTGAGCAAACTGCACAGCTATGGGTCTACTGCCTTGTAAACCAAAGGAGTAGGGGAAGGGCACATTATTCCTAAAAGCTTGTCTAAAATCTCTTCCAAATATACAGTTGGCCCAGAAAAAAATCTCCCCCAAAACACCCTTGCTTCTTCTAAACCAGCAGTTCCCAATCTTGGGGTTGCAACGATAAAAATTGGCATCTCAAAGACACTTGACAGTGTTGACCGATTTTACAGGGACCCAGGTTTTCTGGTCACTGTGGAAAAATGAGGATTTTCTCCTTTTCACCTCACCATGGTTACACAGCCAGTGTAGGGGTCAGTGGCACTGAGCCTCCTCAACCTTCTGTGATGGGTCTCACCCGCTGAGCTGCAGAAGCCCCAGGGGGAGGGCAGCAGGGTGGGGATCCACAAGCCTGTAGAGGGCAGCCTACATCCTCCTTGCCCCATGGGCTCTGCTCCAGCCATGCTGCCCATGGGGAGAGGGGAGTCAGGCTCCCCACTCTGCTCTAGTTGCAGGGCAGCAGCCAGGGCTTGCACTGCTGGAGGGGGCAGAGGACTGTAAGCCCCAGCCTTGGTCCCATAGACCTGGCAGCTGGGGGCCCCCTCCAGCAGGTAGCAGGGCAGGGGGCTTTGGTTCATGAGTGGGGGACATCAGCAGGGATGGGGCAGTGGGGTGGAGCTGTGGCTGGGGAATGAAAGGCACTGGCATGGCCAGGGGGCTGTGAGTGGGGAGTGAGGGACACTGGCAGGGCCAGGAGACTGTGGATGGGGAGTGAGGGGCACCTGGGAGAGTGAGGGGGGAGACTCTGGGTTGGGAATGAGGAGCCATGCTGAGGAAATAGTATCATGCTGAGGAAATGGGGCCATAAATGGGGTCATGCTGAGAAGAAAGTTGGAAGGCACTGGGCTAATGTACAGCCCCCAGGCTATAATCTGGTCCCCACTCCCCACATTACTCCAGCTGCAACAGCAGCCAAAATCTCCACGCTCCCCCAACTGTTCTCTGCCTTCTGCTTCCTGCCTTCACCCCAGGGGGTGGGGCACTGCAGCAACTCCAGCACTACATGGACAGGGGGTGGAAATCACTTCAGCTCACTGCAGTGGTGGGGGGTGGAAATCACGATGGTGCACATTGCAGAGGGGAAAGGAGGGGAATTGTATGGTGTGGGGGACTGAGCTTCTGTGAGCCATGCAATGTCCTCAGCCAAACAGCCCTGCATTAAAACATGCAAGTTGCAACAATATATTTGTTGGGAAAGTTCCACGATGGCTTGTGGAGGCAAAACCAGAGAGGAAAAAAAATACCCAGCTTTGAATACTTTGGATATTCATATAGGATCTGTGAAAGCCAAGTTCCAGCCTCTTTCCCTTCTGATTCAGACTAGTAACTTGAGCATGGATCTCCCATATTCTATCTGGCCCAATGGAAAATTTTACAAAGCTAAACTGTTTCAATAGAAAAACAAAGAAATATCCCTGATAGCTAGCAGTCTAGTAGTCAGGGCATACACCTGGGACAGGTGGGAAGCTCAAATTCAAGCCTCTTATCTTCATCAAGCAGAACAAACACTTGTATATGGATCTTCCACAACACACGTGAAAGCCAGAACCTCTAGGTTAATTTATCCTACAGAGAAGGTGGATTTCTTCACTTGAAAATGCTGCTTTCATTCCATCGAAGAACAAAGTTTTGGGGTTTTGGTTTTTCTTTTTGTTTTCTTGTTTTTTAAAAGAAAATTTTCACAGAAATTTCTTAAAGAAGATAGACCCTACCCCATTGTCACCACTGTCACAGCTCATGCATTTCTAAAATGTCCTGTTAACTTCCTCATGTATACTATACCTATTCAATTACAACCAGCTTACCCAGTAGCAATATTATAATTACGATAACATTTCATTTATCACTCAAATAAACTGCAGTTCAGATTTACAGCAGAAAGCTATTGCTCCTTGGACTGAAAACATGACCAACCATGGGCTATGATCTGATCTGAATATAATTTAAGACACCTGGAGTTTGAATTGCAACCAAAGGATTTACTTTACTTGTAGCCCTGTTTATCTGACAGGCAATACCAGTACCGAGTCTGGTTACAAATTCTGAGGTTATATTCAACAGGAAGAGAACCAAATAACCACCACCTGTATAGTGCTTGCAAACTATGAGGAAAGATGACACAATATTTATAGAAGAAAAATATACATCCAATAAATTAAGTAACCATACAAGAATACTTAAACCTAAGATCAAAGTAGTAGCTGTCTTATTTGTAAACATCCTCACTTGAATCTGGATGCAGCATGTAAAAGGAGATTAGGCACCAAAAAATACAGCAGATATACATTGGTATCTTGGCCCCTTTCCATGCCTTACTACTCAGGACTCAGAATCATAGGGTGCATCTACACAAGCTGCTTTACTGTGAAGTAGCATAGTTTACTGTACCATAAGCCTGTGTGTCTACACATGCATCTACCTGCAAATGCAAGTAGCAAATTTACTTGTGATGATGACTAACTGCGCAGTAGTGCTTGTATAGATGCCTGAACAGGAACAAATATACTCCCAGTCAGCCAGCCACCAGGGGGCAGGAGAATGTTCCCTGCCCTCAAACGCTGCCTGCTGCTAGGGTAGGCTCTGCCACTGAAGCCCAGGTGGGGACTGTGTCCCCCTGCCCCAGCAGCAGGAAGCTCCAAGCCCCCCACTCTGAGATTGGAATCAGGGAATGGGGGCCAGGAGATCCTTATCTCCCAGCAAGTGTGGAACTGGTGCTGGGAGCTCCCTGCTGGTGGGGGTTGGGGAGCCTTTTCCCCATCCAGCTCTGTAAGCAATGTCCCAGCCCTGGCCAGAAGACCTGGCCCAGTGCTCCCGCCAATCCCTGGGCTAGCATCCAGGAGGAGTCTGGAGCTCCCCTTGGTGGCAGCAAGGGCCCATTGCAGAGCCCCAGGAAGTGAGAGCAGTTTGCTTCCATTAGCAGCAAATCTGCTTCTGCCTCCCTACAAGTAGAGGCCTTCCCAGGAGCATTTACTTGTGAGTAGTTTACTCACTAGTAAACTGCTCCAGGGGTGTGGTATGGTATGGCGGTGCACTCCCTGCAAAAAGGCACCACCAACACTGTTGGCGGCACCTACAGGCGGTCACTGCTTGCCACACTGCTGCCAGCACTGCTGGTGGCATCTGCAGGCAGTCCATGATTGCCCCCAGCCACTGCCGACACTGCCGGCAGTGCCTGAGGGTTATCACCAACCCATGGTCAGTGCTTGTCCTCCCCCCCAGGACTGACAGTGCCGGCGGTGTCTGTGGGAGCTCCCTGCTCACCGCTGAAACACTCCCACCACTTCTGGCAAAGCCATACTCCCTCAGCTGCCGGGGGCATATGCCATTCATGAACTACTTCCAGATCTAATGCCCATGTAGACACACACACACAATACACTGAACTACTGAGTTTCTCCTTCTAGAGCTGGACTATGGCTTAATCTTGCCATGCTTTTATATAGTTGTAACCCACAGATGAATTTGTTCAAGGTTTCTCTTGAATTCCTTTAATTATTGTGGAATTAGACAGAACTATAGTAGAGGTTGGTGGTTCTACTGCAAGAGGTGGTCTCCAGGGATGGAGGGACTGGGGAGCTAAAAATAACCCAAGTAAGGATTGAGAGGTAGAATAAGTACAGTCCCAAGGCTGGGGAGACTGGCTCAGCTTTTGGTAGATTGGGCTAACCTATACCCAATCTAACTTAACGCACCTCCTGAGGTGCACTAAGTTAGATCAGGTTGGCCATTTTTTGCCTTATCTAAACTCCCCAAATGTATGTACAGTTCAGCACTTAGATCGACCCAACCCTGATTAGGCTGAACTAAGTGTAACCCCTCACATGTCCTACAGTAGGTACACTATTAATATTATCAGAATCAGGCCCTCCATTTAATGGTAAGAATGTGCACAAAGGCTTTCTTTGAACAGCACCTCCATGATGAAACCCTAGCTTATGCTCCTGTACTAAAATCTAGGGGCCAGATTATTGGCTGGTGTAATTCAACATAGTTTCTCTGGGCTTCCAAATGAGAAGCAGGAACAGCCAATTGATCTGAGACACAACTATGTCCACCATATAGATGTTGGGGGAGAAGCAGAACAGCCACAGGGAAGTGGCCTATATACAGTTGTGTGCTATAATTATGATTTCCTTCTTAAACATAAAGGGTCCCTGTAGACGTGTGGGGACACTGCTCCAATGCACTGTAATTACAACACATCAGAGTAGGCAGAATTAATCAAGTCTCCTGGAGCGTGCTAATTAGCATGCTCCAGCAGCTTGTGCATTTTGTGTATTCAGCATCCCTACACTTCAAAATGGTGGTGGGGGTGCTTTAACTAAAGCTCATTTCACAAGCTTGTTTTAGTTAAAGCGCCCCCACTGCCATTTTGAAATGCGGGATGCTGAATACCCAAAATGCTGCAGGTGCTTTAACTACAGCAGCTCTCGGAGCCACTTTAATTAAAGCACCTAACCCCACCCCTGCCCCCAGAGAATGTGTAAAGATGCTCAAAGATTCCACCATTCATAGGTCTCATGTAGCCAAGAAGGGGTCAGTGAAATTCCTCTAGGTATTTATGCATGGGAATAACAGCACCAGGAGGATACATATGGCTCACTTGTCTCCCCATCTAACCCTTCCCCGCCCCCTCCCACATATTTCCCTCGCATAGGGCTTTGCTAGGCCAGTTCAGGGGAGGAAAAAAGCAAGCTAGAATGAAAACCATGCTGACGTATTGCAAGCTGAGGAGCAAACCAAACGCAGCTGTGCATGGCTGCCATAAATTATAGCAGCCCCCAGAACAGCTCAGCTTGTTTCAGATTCACACGAAACGACATTTTTGCTTGTTTTTCCGTATGAAAGGAAAAGTCAAAAGTAGTTTGAACAAAATATTCTACCTGGCTGAAAATGAAAGCGTTTCAGTTCCTTTTTGCTTTAATGCTTTTCTCAACGTACTTCAATTTAAAAACAACACATGCTGTTTCAAAATTAAAAATCAAATCAAAACACTTTTTCTTAATAGTTTCCAGGCTTTTTTCCAAAGTTAAACAATTACTGGAGTTGAACAAAAACCAAACCAAAACAAAGGCTGTTTAAACAAAACAAAACAAAAATCACATTTATAGCCACGTTTGAATCTTATACTTGGCAGCTAACACTTCCATGATGTATCTCCTTAGGGTCACAGCTACATAATCTAACCCAAAATAGTTGTCAGGTGCAACTTTTCAGCATCATTACATACTCAGAGGCAAATATACTTCAAATGTGTGAAAGCCTTTTAGTCATCAAAAGACCTTTTCATGAGTGCCAAGAACAGTACTGTATTTGTATTTCTAACTTTTATGCAGTCAGTGAGAACACCATCAGCCAAACTGCGCTTCATAATTGGGACCCATCCTAACCCACGGGAATAAGATAAAAGAAGAATAATGATAAAGCCTGGCAACTTACTTAACATTTCTAATGCTAGATGGAAATAAAAGAATTTATGGAAAGCACAACTTACACTGCAGAAACATAAGTTGATCCTAAAGTTCAGACAACTACAAAACCATAGCAAAGAAGTTATGAACCACATCAAATTTCAGCATAATTTCTCTTTGCACTTAACCAAAACTCTGTTTAATTTCCTACCCAGTTTACTATGTACACATGCACATTTCACTGCATTAAAAGTAAACTCATAATAACTGTGGATGTGCAGCAAACCCATTGAACACATAACAGCTGAAGCATTTTGCAGTCTTCAGTTCAATAGGATTTAAACATGTGCATAAGTACTTTACAGAATCCAAGCCACATTCTGCAAGCCACATTTTGATTTAATCAAATTATACTTTTTACACTGGAGTTTAAACCTAATAAGCTTGTCTCCACAAATGTATACATGCGGTTTGTGGCGCCAGAAACCACATGCGGCACACATGCACATGTTTCTCTGAGCTGCCAATTTGCAGCACAGTGGGGTTTTTTGATACCAGGAGATCCTGGTGACAAAAAAAATGCCACTAAAAAAAAAAAATTGGTGTGGCACATGCAGCAGCAGTATGCACCTCCGGAAAAGGAGCTTAGCTTGCCAGAGCCATGCTCTGGATGCCAGCCAGGCTCTAAGCACCTGGATCACCACCACTGCTGCCCCAGAAAGCCCCCGAATCCCAAATAATGCTGCTGGGGCCAGCCTCCCCTACCCCAACTGGGACAATTTGCCATGTGTCAGAGCACATGTCCAGGGATGTGTCCAGGGACAAATAGCAGCATCACAAATATGTGCCGCTACTTTCTGTCCCACAGGGAACTCATGCCCCTAAACACGAGTGCTCATGGGGACACACCCAATGAGGCCAAAATTTCTAACCTTAAAATCAAGCCTTCCATACATCCATAAAACCTTTCCAAAATGTTTAACCAAATCCAAGTAGTCAAGTTCTACTTTCAGTTAGGTCACAGTTGTTCAGCCTGACTGATTTCAATGGTGTTATATTGAATACATGAGCATTTTCTTATTTTTATTTTATTATGATTTGCTCTAGCTTTTCATGTTAGGCTTAAATAAAGTTTTTATAGTTATGTATGATAAGAAGCGCCATAAAAAGACATACAGACAGAGAACCAGGTTTAGAGCAGTCTCACATACAGAACTTCCTGTCATCTGTCTATCTCATGGCTGGGCATTCCTAATTACATGTCTGACTATATGCACATGCTTGTGACAGGGTGAATTCTAGTTCCATTAGCATACAGGAAAGCACTGCATTTTTTCTTAAAACTTCATTCATTTTGAAGAATATTTACAAAAATAATAAAAATAAGAGGGGAGTACATACAAGTCTGCCAGAGGGGGTTGGGGGTGGGGGGGGAAATAAATTGCATTGAATCATCATTCATGGGTCTCTTGAACAAAAATGGATAGAAAGAAAAAGGTCTTGAAAAAGAATACAGTACATAAGAATTAAATAATTCATGAAAACAAACAAACAAACAAACAACCAAAAGAAAATTTTAGAAAAAGGATACACTAGGTATATGGCTTTATAACCAGACACATATGCAAAGCACAATTTTTCACTATCAACGATAAAGGCTAAACTTAACTAAGAGAAAATGTCTATGGACCATGCAACAGACCCTTAACAGTTTCAACTCATCAGCACAGCTCTGCCAGGTTATCCCAACTGAGTATCTGGACCTATATATATGGATTTTTTTTGGTTTCTTACCATCATTCATATATGAGTGTTTCACGAGCTGTAATTTCTGAGCAGTTTTAAGAGTCTCTGAAGCTGAACAAGACTTGTAGGGAGAAATGCCCTATCCAGAGTATTTTCCATTCATTCTGATAGCCTTGGCAATGTGGTTTGCATAAATTTTCTAATAGTTTTGATCTTCTGACATTTTTTTTTTTTAAATAGGGGTAATACTTCTGTTCTGGCAGAGGTATTTCCTCTTATGACACTACCCAGATCATGGTCTAATGTCATCTGCCTTGAAAGATTTCTAAGAAGCTGAATTTATTTCTCTAGTTTTACTGAAAAGAGAACCTGGGCTGTCATCTTCTCACAAACAAAATAAGAGGAAAGATTAGTTCAGACGTATCAGGAAAAAAAGGAAAGGGCTCAAAGGAAACTTATTCCTGGATGAAGTTGTCAGGATCCTCTGAGGGGTGTCATTTTTAGTGGGGGAATTTGTAATGGCATCACTGCTTTTGCTTTCCGTCTCTGAACGGGAAGAAGAATTGGAAGCTTTGCTTTCTATCCTTGGGGGTGGGACATGGAAGAGATCTGTAGTTTTGCAATTACCATAATGTTTTCAAAATATTTTAAAATGTCTATATATAAAGACATTTAAACGTAGTTATATTTATATTCATTAGGCAAAACATTTCCCTACATGGCTTTAATTTTAAAAGAATCTACACATTGGTTTTTTGTTTCAAGCAGTAAGAGAAAACTACAATTCCAGGGTATGGTCATATGCATATATTTTTTGTGATAGTCTTTTGCACCTCATCTCAAATGAGAAAACAATTTCCATTTGCTTTGATTATAGCCTTTACACAGAGTTCTATGACATAATATTGGTTAAAGGTGAAGAATGGCATTATCTGAAGATGTTTCTGATATAATCCTAATATCACAAACTACCCAAAGAATAACTAGGTCAAATTAAAAGGTTGAACAAGCATAAATACAGATAATGAATGAGGATAGGAGAGAGAGGGAGTAGCATTTTGTCCAAGCCTCAAATTTTGGACCTAGAGAAAATTACCTTGAGTTAGATTTGGTTATTTCCATTTTTTCTTTAAAATGACTGATTTGATACCTGTTTTTATTTATTTATTTATTTATGTATTTGCTACTCCATTATACCCACTACTGGTAAAACAAACAGGACATTTTAGCTTTAATCTTCTTACTACATAACCCAAATAACTTCAGTCATGTTTGCATTAATGCTGCATTAATCATGTTGTTGCGTATTAATGAGTTTTCAGGCTATGCTAATTACTGTCATAGATTCTGCAGCAGCCCATTAAATATACAAATTACAGAATTAAAGAGCCAGAGCTCTTCATGATTAATCTTTAAATGGAGAAAAACTAATGATGTCTGTACAAAGTTTCTCTCTACTTTTGGCTGACTGAGCCCAGTGAACAATCAATTAGAGTATTTGAAGAATAAGAGAATTGTATGTATTGAAATATTTTTATGTCATTGTTCTATACAGATGTTGGATAAGTTTCTGTTTTTCAAACTTAAAGGTCTTCTTAAGTGTCACATAGGAGTAAAAGCTACAGAGTTTGAATTCATTATTACATAGCCATAGGAAGCGGCTGGTTTTCTATGAATACAGTAAATCAATCTTCTCTTTTTAGCAAGGACACCAGTCCTGTTACTTTCTAGTTAGGAAGATTTACAACAAACCTTGGTGAAAAGAAAGCCAAGATAAGTTTAGAGTCATTTGATAAGATTTGATGGATTAGTGGCACTTTCTTCCCCACTTATGGAGTGATGTTTTTTCAGGAAGGGAGCCATGCCCAGTGGTCAAATTAAGACATTGAAAATGAGACCTTGATTCTGTATCCAATTACAGACACAATGTGGGGCTGATCCAGTAATTTAACTTCTACGTGCCTTCATTTTTCCTTCTGTAAAATGGGGGATAATACAGTATTATCCGTGGGATTTTAGTCTCCATTAAAGTTTGTGGGTCCAACAAATGATTAGGCCAACTAATAGAGGATGTGTAAAGATCAGACAAAAATCTGAAAGCTGATGAAGATGGGCAAATATTCTCAGAAAAAAAGTAATGACTTCTAGGTCTCTTCTGTTGAGGGACAGCATATATACAGCACTCTGTAAATACAGTGTAGTTACAAAGTACATCACAAATTTTCCCTGAAAACACAGTAATTCATTTAATATTAACTTTACTTTGCATTTGAATAGTCAGTGTAAAACTAGAATATACCCAGGCATTACAAACATAATTGACTCTCAACACTCTGTAGAAGTCAATTTACCTAAAATATAAAAGATAAAATTGACTTAATGATTAGAAGACTCATGCAATGAGTCAACAGAGTTTTACTATTTACTTCCTCAGAAGTGGATGAAACTATGTCTATAGCACCGCTGACCAACAGCATCACTTTTTTGTAATAGAACTTTGTGCACACTTACGTAGATGCGATTGCCTTTTCAGAATGGGATTTCCTATGCAGATGTATTGAAGACAAATGTAATTGTTTACCTTAGCAATGAGAAAAATAAGGGGGGATGATAAAGGCATATTCAAGGGTCTACGGAAAGTGGATGCAGGTCTTACAATGCAAAAGATTAAAAGGCAAGATATTGAATACAAACAAAAGGAAAGGCATCTTCACAAAAAGCTTTGAGATCTGCATATGAAAAAGACTATTAGGAGTGAGGCAGGATTATAATAAAATGTAAAACATTTGCCATGAGAAATCATTGAAGCCAGACCTTAACAAGAATAAAAAATATATGCCTCAAGAACATCCATCATTGTTATAATTAAACAACAAAGCTTGTGTAGGAATATTAAACCTCATGCTCCAGGCTTAAAACAAACATTGTCTATGAGACAGCATGATACGATCTAATATCCTACTGTGGGATTCCTTACATCTTCCTCTGAAGTATCTTGCTACTGGCTATTGAAAAGATAGGACGCTAGCCTGGATGAATGGAAGGTCTGAAGCAGTATGGTAATTCCAATGTGCTAAGTGGTTAAAATGTTTTCTAGAGCTTTAACTCAATAACACCTTTAGAATTTTGTTTAAAAGGATGAAAAAAACCAGCAGAGGTTTTCTATAATTAGCAGAAATTATACCCTAGCTGTTTGTGAATTTTTGGAGTACTTATAATGGTGGATTCATCTATTTCAGTAACAATCCAAGTTTATTGTCCCTCAAAACTAATATTTCCCCCTAGACTTAATAAATCTTGGTATTCTCCAACTAACATCAATATTTGCTTATTATATGCATTCATTTATTCGGAAACACAAAAATTAAAACAAGAGGCAAGAATTTTGTGGATACTATGCGTTCATTAAAAACTTAAATGTTTTCTCCCAAAATTACCAAGCAAGCCTAAGTATTTAACTCTGGAGTCCTAACTCCTAGATTTTTGCTCCTGGGCATACTACAGAGTCAGGAAGCACAGGGTTTTGCAAGCACCTCACAAGTCATCTAGTCCAAGCACCTGTACAGAGGAAGAATGCTCTATCCTTAAATCACCCCAGACAAATGTCTATCCAGTCTCTTCTTGAAAGCCTCCAATGAAGGAAATTCTACAGCTTCCCAGACATTTTGTTCTACTGTCCTATAGTTTTTACAGTCTTTCCTGAGATTTAATACAGGTATTTTTGCTGCAGTTTAAACGCATTGCTTTGTGTTCTGCTAAAGGACATTTGATCTCCATTACCTTTATGGCAGACTTTCAAATATTTGAAATCTGCTATTGTGTCCCCCTTAATCTCTCTATTCTTTCAAACTATACATAACAACTGTCTCAACCTTTTCTTGTATTGTTTCCATTCTATTCCATTCCCTTCATCATCATTATTGCTTGCCTCTGATCCTCCCCAGTTTATCTACATTCTTCTTACAGTATGGAGCCCAGCTTTATGGACCATGGTCTAACTAATATCTAACCAACACCAAATGGAGTGATAAGATCATTTCCTGTGTTTTGCATACTACAAAATGCAGGCCAAGATTGCATTTTCCTTCTTCCTTTCTTTTTTTTTGACATAGCACCACATTGCTGATTTACGTTGAATCTATGATTCACCATGAACTGTCTAGAAGGATCTGGAGTTTTACTGCCTATCCCAGGAATAGGCAATTTTTTTGGACTGCTGAGCAGAGTGAATGCATCTTGGTGTGTCACTTGCAACCTGGCTGACACAAAATGCCACTGCTTCCCCCTGCCACTAAATTGCTACCAAGGAACTCACAACCTGGCCACCTATTTCCCCTACTGCCAAATTGCCACTGATGTCCAGGCTTCACAGGCTACATGAAATCACTTGGTGAGCCACTTCCAGCCTGTGGACCCTAGGGTGCCAACCCTGGAGCTAGCCAGTTATCTTCCATTCTGTATTTGTGCATTTTGTTCTCTTTCCATTGGCATGGCACCAGGGCAGGGAATTACATTTATCATTGCTGAATTTTATTTTTAACCCACTTCTTTAATTCAGCATGTTAGACCTTCCCTTGTTCTCTGAGATGTCACCTGTCATTTATGATTTCACAAATATTATTGCCAGAGGGTTCAAGATTTCCTCTTTCAGATCCTTCAGTATCTGGGACAAAGATCCTCAGACCATGAAAACTTAGAATCATTCACATTTTTAAAAGCTGTCCAATGCACTCTTTACTTACGAAGACCTACAAACATTCTTCTTGTTTTATGCTAATTGTGTTGGCTTTGGTGTTGCAAGCTTTTGTTCTCATTTTTGTGAAAACTGGGGTAAAATGGTCATTGGATAGCTCCTGCCTTCTCTGCATCTTTCCTAAGTAATATCCTCCCCAGAGTCCCAATTGCCTTTGTCTTTCTTTTCTAATTAACATATTTCTAGAACAGTTTTATCTGTACTATCCCTTGCAAGTTGTATCTCATTTAATCCTTTGCTTGCCATATTTTGCCCCCAATTTGACAATAAACACCTCTCCCCCAACCACTACTACTCTATTTTTCCCTTTATCTTTACTCAAATATACTCAACAGATCTGTTGCTTTCCTCCTGCTGTGGACAAGCATATAAATTCTTGACACAGCGCAGTATAATTTCCTCTTTCCCCCTGAACCTTGACTCAAAATCAGAAAGCTTTTTTTCTCAAATGTATGGTATCTCTCAAATAGCACTTGTGATTGTTTTTTGTTTTATCTTCATCTTCATCATAAAAAACCTAGCATAACACAAAAAAATACCAATTCACATTAACCCAGCGTTATGAAATGAATTAAAAGGTTTCTTCTACCACCTGGAGAAGAGACTGGAAAAGATAGATAATTTTTCACACATAAGCTATCTTCCCAGAGAAAGCCTGATTTAAGTGGTAATGACCTTATAGGTCAATGAGCTCATGCTCTATTCATAGAAGAACCTGCATTTTAGTAGAAATGCAAAGTCCAAAGCCCACACACTGATGTTTAAATATATTACTGGTCTGATCAAAAATCTATTATGATTTCAGACTAATATCCTTGGAATAATGATTGTTTATCCTATTATGCATCATGCAGTGACTGACAAAATGTCCCTACTTCCTAAATGGAGCCTCCAAATATTCTTATAATAGGAATTATAACTTTTTGAGAAGAGCATGAAAAAAGAAGGGGCCTCAAAGCTATATAGAGTCCAACCTATAAAAAAACTAGCATCAAAAAATATACCCAGAAGTGAACTGGAGGTCAGAGATTATAAATAATAGTTTATCTATGAGTATTTCCTATTTGCAGCAGTAGTACAAGTATAACATTGCATGGACAGAGAATAATTAAACTGATCAAGGGAAAAAGAGCATGACTAGAGCTGGGTAAAATACAAATACATCAAAATTAAAGGCAGTGTAATGATCTGAAACACAGAAAATTTAGACAACAGCATACTAGCCAAGGCAGAATCTCATCACAGGGCATCAGAGAAGTTGGAAGCACAATAAAGGTGGAAATCTTGCTGCAAGTGAAGAAGCTTATTGATTAGACATTGTACATACTGAACAGGAAAATAACTAGAAGAAGCTAATAAGTGGCTTGAAGAATACAATAGGCCAAAAGTGAAAATGTAACAAGGTGGGGGGGGAGGGAAGCCTTTTAGACAGAAATACAACAAGACAAAGCAAAAGCTCAGCAAAAATTACAGCAATTCAAGTAAAATACTCTGCAAGAAATGCAAGTCATGGCAGAACTGCAAGATCAAGCTAACAACATATCCAGGTTAACACAAAGTTTTAAAGGGGAACAACAAACTCAGCAACAAATCTGCCAAATGTTAATGATTCAAACAAGGAGGCAATAACAGAAAGTCAGAAATATGCAATATTTCATCCAGTAGCATTTGCCATGCCATTTCCCCTAATTATTGACCTTCTTCAGAGGAAACAACAAGCTAGCTTTACTTATAACAGACCTCGCAGGAGGTCACTTCAACATTTTCATCTGTAAATTTTAAACTTACATTATATCAGCACACAACCCTCTGAAATTAAATATTTAATCAGGCTACATTCACTGTGAACACCACTTTAAGGACTCACTGCCAAGGAGCAGAGTTTAACCTCCAATAATTTCAGTGAAAGTAGTGAGCACTCATCAGCTCACAAGAGTAATTCACTGTTGCATGGGATTGCACCTTAAACATGGTCCAATGGTCCTGCATCATAGCACTTGAGACCACTCCATAGTATGTAGTGATATACAAAGGTTAATACTGAAAGAGAACCTATTAAGTAGCACGTTTATTTATAGGACACCTACTGCTTTTCACCAGCGAGGAAACAAAAATTGACAGTTCACACAAAACATCAATTAACATTGTCTCTAAGGGGAACATTGATGGCTAGAAAATGATATTTAGAGGTTTGCTTTTGGGAACTGGCTTGTAGGTAAAGTAGATATTGCATTAGAACAATGGTCCAGGGGAATGGCAAGGATTAATTGGTTTCTAAAAACCTGTTTGTGACAAAGTTTCCTTCAGGGCTTACTGTGTCTGGAACCAGCAGACGCTGTTTCTGGGGCCAATGGACAAGCAGACATACACAGGCTGGGAAACATGAACACTGTTCCACAACATGAAATAAGGTGGCATTAGGTAACACTGCTCAACTGCAGAGCCCTTGGGATGTCTGGTTTTGGTGAACAGACCAAAGTAAGAGGCCCGGTAAATTACCAAATTAAGATGTGTGCATGTGATGGGTTTGTTGGAACAAAGGAATATGCTGACAGGACAAAATGTGGACAGTACGACAACCACAGGGAAAACAATCAATGATGCCTAGAGATGAAGAGTCATCAGAGGGGAGAAATAATACAAAATGAAGGGTTTCAGAGCAGCAAAAGGTTCCTGAGGGGGGAACCCAAGACCACTATGAATAGAGGACACACTACCAGCCTGTCTCACCAACCCCACTGGAGGTGGAGGGGACGGCTCAGCCCTTGACCTCCAGGCTACTAACAACTGACATTCAAGAGAAAACCTCAGGGCGAATCTTGCATACTGGCCAGACATACCTTTCCTCTGTGACAGCCCTAGGACTGGTTGATGTAGAATCATGGTGGGTTATTTTTTTGCCTTGCCTGCATTATTCTTATCTTCCATTGCTGTGTATCAAGAAAAAAAATTGCCTATTATCGAATGGAGAAGTTGTGGTTGGTCTGAAAGTTTGGGCCCACCCAGAACAAGGTCTCTGGATCATAAACCCAATACCAACAACACCACTTCTTAAATAAAATCTAGTAAGAGACAATGTGTATTAGCCAGGATAGGTTTGTAATGTGCTTGCTATGATATGGATGCCATTTGATCCTGTAGATGAATGTCTAAATGAAAAATTAAGAAAAATAAGAATCTACAAGCAGTACAAATATTTCCAGATATAGAACATGTCATCAGCTATTATACAGATTATTTTACTTCAAAATGATAGAAAATTTACTATGGAGTTTAATTTAGGGTTCAATTTTGCCTTCATTAACATATGGCTATTTCTTCCAATGGGAATTGCACATATAAAGTAAGGAAGGAATGTGGTCCTAAATTAAGCATAGTCTGACTAGCCTATGTACAAGGATGTAAATGGGGGGAAAGATCTCCATCCAATCCCAGCATACATCTCTGAGAAGGGCTTTCTAGATTCCAAGGACAGCAGAGATTCTGTTTCCTTTAACTGACCCCTCTGGATCAGGATATGAAAGGTATTAGAGAGAGAAGTTATGGGTCCAGTGCTAGTTTACACTATAGTGAAAGTAACCTAGGCATGATATGAGATGACACATATACTTCACAGATTACGCCACAGGTACTGCATGGGAAACATTAAAGGGAGATGAGTTTCACATTTTTTCTGGCTGACTGGATTCCATACAGCCCTTCCTTACTCTTTCAAGTGCTTCCAAAACACAAAGAGAAGAATTCATCCCACAGTTTACAGCAGGCACAGCACCTGACCTATTCTTAGAGAGGCTGTCTAAAAATATGTGGTCAACAAATATTGCCATAATTTTCTATTATATTCATGGACATGTCAATATAAATACATGACCAAATGATCAACCAGCGGATTTCATGTTAGTCACAGTACATAAATTAATATTCACCTTACCAACTCTAGAAAAGGAAAAGTGTCATAAAAAATACAATCGAGGTGCAGTGAACCAGTAGTAAAAGGTGTAGCACCAATCTGGATTCTGGCTTTTTCCCCAACGATTCAAAACCATGGACTCATTGTTCAAGTCAAGCACATAGGGAAAACGACAGAAGCCACACTTTTATATCACGTGTCTAATACCATTAACATTCATCAATTGCTTACATAGTAACCAGCCAGGATCCTGGTTTTCTTTGTTTATAATTCACAAATTCTCTGAAAAACCCCACAGATTCTCTAATTGAAATTCCCCAAATCTGTGGTTTTCTATGTTTAAAATGAAATGCCACTAGATATAGATAAGTATCAGCTGAGCACAATATTTTATTGATATATTTACAATATTCAAGCAAGCTATTTGGAAGCCTACCAACACCTCAATCATTATAATAAAACAAATTCTAAATACCTATAAATGTTGACATTTGATGTTGGGTTTTTTAATCACAGGAAATCAGAGCTTCCCCTACCCCCTTTGCTCACCTGGACATGGGTCTAGCTGTGGCTGCCTCCCCTCCCCCCCCCCCACTTTGTGGCACTAAGAAGCCCTGATATGCTGGTTTGCTGCTCATGCCATTGCCCCTCACTCCCCACCCACAGCCCTTCCCCCCAGCCCTGCCAGAGGGGGCCCCCAGCTGCCAGGGTTACAGGGCCCTGTCCCCTGCAGCAGCGCCTGACCCCTGGCTGCCACCAGCAGGAGGCAGAGCACAGAGCCTGGATCTCCCTCTACCACAGGCAGCATGGCTGCAGTGAAGCTCATGTGAGGGGCAGATGTGGGCTGCCTGTTGCAGGCTTGGGGCTCCCCACCCTGCTGCCCTATCCCCCCAGGGACTTTGCATCCCAGCAGGTGAGACCCAGTGTGATAAGGCAGAGTGGGACTGGGCAGGGAAGCTCATTGTCACTGCTGGAAGCACAACCCCATGCTGCCAGCCCTGCTGCTGTGCAGACAGGGGGCACCTTGCTAGAGTGGAGCAGGGTTCCCATTGGTAGAAACAAGCTTCCCCACCCCACTCTGCCCTGCCATGCCAGGTCCCACCTACTGGGCTGTAGAAGCCCTTGGGGGAGCGCAGCTGGGCAGGGAGCCCCACACCTGCAGTGGGCAGCCTGCACTCATCCCCATCCTGCACACAAATCTGTGGGGTGTGTTCCCCCCATGGCCCCTTAGGAGTGCAGCCCCCACCACTGCCCTCGGACAAGTCACCCACAGATCCATCCCACTCCCCACCTGGGCCCTGTGGCTGCCCCAGGCCCCAACCCCAATACACCACCCCAGCCAGGCAGCAGCCTCAGCCCCAGGCCCAAACCTGCTGAACTCCCTTCCTCCCTCACTATGGGGGCCTTAATTTCACACACACCCCACCACCACCAGACTTACCTGTGGGAGCTACTCTCTAGGATGCTTAGTGGCCATGTGAATGTGTAAGTGTGCACATGCACATGGTGCCCCCTACCTAATCACCCTTCTCCTGCTCCCCCCCAGCCCCTTTCAGGCTGGAACTCTGCCAGTCTGAAAGGGGAAACCCACCACTTTCCACATTTTTCTCCTTTAAAGGAGAAAATCCGTGTTTTTCTGCTTAAAATGAGAAAATCCAGGTTTTACCACCTTTTTGTGTGTGTGCGGCAAACAAAATACCCAGATCCCTGGTAACCACATTCAAGGCAATACTTTGGAAGTCACAAAACTTCAGGACATTTTTTTTAGCCCACAGAGATCAGAAAAAATCCTGTTTGCTAGCTATAAGTCAATGACTTGGAAAGACAAATTCAATTTGTTAGAACTTCTTGGAACTTAAAATCCTATAAAATGTTGGCACATATCAGGACTGGAAAAAGTTGCGACACACCCTTTTGAATTTCTTTGCATGATTAAATCACTTTAGATTGTTAACAGTGGCCAGTGAGACACCAGCTATACTAATGATAACTCCTGCATGACCCATGTCACTTATTGGACATGAGTTCTTTTGAATTTTTCCAGAACAATTTACCAAGTGACACTGAAACCAAGTTTGATACATAGTGTAGAAATCACAGCATATAGAAGGCATATTTTAAACTGTCATTAGACTTCAAAATCACAAATATATATAAAAACAAAAAGTATATTAGACAACGTTGTTCGAGAAGATACTGCTAAACCATGGAGGAATAAACAGAACTCTTCTTCCAAACCTGTTTTATGCTATGAAACTACACTGAAATCAATGGAATTATTTTGTTATCTACATTAAGCTGAATCAAGTTCATAGTTTGTTGGGTATTTGAAGTGGTTTCCATGGTTTTGCTTTCTTCAGGTCAGGCTTTCAAATGAATGTGGTGGTCTCTGGGCCAGTCCAATCTTGAAAGCTCCAACCCTCCAGGTCACCCCTATGTAAAAAAATGATTGGATGACATACCGTCTCCCTTATGGTTTCTATATCAATATCCCACAACACACCTAGGGTGAAAGCTCATCTTGGAAAGGGTAGATGCAGCCCAAATGTCATAGCAAACCCTACAGGTTGCCACAATCCTTAGGAACAATGGCTCCAACACTGGGGAGCTCAAAGTGGATATTTTCCTCAGATCTAGATGTGCCAAATGCTAAGCCACAGCTGAGAATCTGCCCATGGTGTTCTATCTGTCTGGCGATGCAAAATAGTTTTTACTCTTTCAGTATGTCTAACCGACACATCTGAACTACCAGAAGCAAAATCTATTAGTAGTGATTTTTATGTGCACTATAGGACCCTGGGGTTTATTCAGAAAGATCACCTGGTAGGAGGTGTTCAGCCTTCAGGGGAATGAAATCCAGCTGCAAGTGGTTGTAGGTAATTGTCTGCCTGGCTGAAGGCTGGGAACTAGCTGAAAGTAAGGCCTAGTAGAGTTACAAAGAGGAATGAAAGCAGCTAGAGAAAAAGGTAAGGGAGAGATGAGGCTGTGGTGCTGGGGAGAAGCATAAAGCCTGAGTTGTTGCTCTCAAAGGCTGAAGGAGGGCAGTAGGTTTGGTTTTATTTGTTGTTTTCACATTTGCCTGTTTTGTTGTTTGTGTTATTTACTGTGGGGATGAGGTTACCCCATGTAAAATAAATTGACTGGAAACCCTGAACACAGTGCTGCCTGGCCTAGATAAGGAATCTGGATGTGTGACTCACATCACCTCTATATTAGCTTTTTCTACTTGCCTCTAGATTCATAGTCTTTAAAAAAACCTACCAATGTATTAGGAATGAATAGAGGCATTTAGATATTTTGTAAAACCATGCAACTCAAACAATGAGGGCTCAAATGAGCAATAGAACATAGACAAAGAATGATTAGTAAGTAGTAGAAAAGAATTAGAAGGAAGTTTAGGGGAAAGGGGGAATCATTTATTTACCAAGTTATGTTTTATAAATTGTATCACAATTCTGTTTTCTTCATGAAAGTACATTTGCAAAATGAAATACATGATGAAATAAGCTACTGGTACACTGACACCATGCATCATGCTGGTCAATATTGCTTCATTCTTGCCTGGCACTCTCTCATCAGTCTGTATCCACCTATTGTCCGTTGTCCTATAATTTGACTGACAATGATTGGAGACTTCCTTAGCTTTCCTCCTCCCTGATCCTGACCAGACTATTTTTGGTCCCCCACCCCCTTCCCTATACTAAGGAACCACCCCCCCAGACCAACCATCTCCCCCCACAGATCCACCAGGTGCCCTCCCTCTAGTACTCACCAATCCTGCCAGTCTCTCCCCCTACCCTGAGTTACTTACCTCAGGCTACCCACACCAGTCCTGGCAGTAGCAAACATCTGCACATGCCAGTGCTAATCTAGATCTAGGTAGCTTAAAGTAAGCCACCTAAACCTAGACTGGGTGCAGTGAACATTTGTACATACCCAAAGGGCATGACTACACGTGACACTACATCGCCATAGTGATACATTATAGCAATGCAGTGTCCACGGGTGTCTACATGTGACCAGCAGCTACTCTGCTGTAGCCATGAGTTCCCCCATTATAATGCACCCCTACAGCAAAGTACCTTTTAAAAATAACTGCACCATGCGTACGGCACAGTACAGGCTGTTGTGGGATTCAGAGTGATTAATGAAGTCTCTCCCTGAGGACTTTCCTGCCACACCTTGATTTGACGGGAAAATGAGAAAGTAAATTCCCCCAATGAGATGTAGGTTAGTCAATCACCTCACAAAGAAAGTAAAAGTAAATTGATTTATTGTGGTTCTCCCTGTAAATCTCTAGCAGCAGCTAGATAACCGACCAGCCAGCATCTGTGTTCCCTCACCATTCCCTTAGGCTCCCTGCCTGTAGGTCAGCTCCTTAATAACCATTTTTTCTCCATCGGTCATCCCAACATCTATCCTCCAGGAATCGTCCCACATGTTGGCATCTATGAAGGCAAATACCTCTCTTTCCTCACCTCTTTATGAGTGGGTCTCACTGTGGTTATATCTTCATCAGCTGAGCCCAACTCTGGCATTTCTCCATTTGGTGGTTTCTCTGCCATCTCTTTTCTCTGTGCTGGCTTCCCTCACTGTTCCATTCTGTCTCTCATGGTGCCCCAGGGGGCAAGGAACTGCTTCCTTCCTATACCTTTTATTCATTGCCAGCCATCAGGTCGAACATGAAGTTCTAATCATGTTCCGGTGTACTAACACCTCAGCTGAACCCTGTGAGTAATTGCCTTTACCTGTCTTTCACCCATGCTCTCTTTACTGCTCGTCCACCGAGCTCCTTCAACCTCCCCTTAGGAACAGTGTTAATCCTCACCCTCTTACACGGGTGGTTACTGTGCCATGCTTTAGTACTCCCAAAAGGAAGTACAGTACTAAAGCACAGTGGAGTAACAATGTCACTGTAGGGCAATGTGTAGATGCTCCCATAAACTCCAAGAGGCCACAGAAATACAAACATACATATCAAATTTGTGTACGATGCTGGTTATGTTAAAAAAAATAAACCTCATCTAACATGAAGGAGATAGTTGAGAGGGGCAGTGTTTCTTAATTTGCAAATAAAAAGCATACTATGGTCAGGTTTAGTAAAAAGTGCTCTTCTTTAATTAACATATCCTATGAATGACCTCAGAGTAAGTCTTGTTGCTCTTGCCAATATTTTTATAGACAATGGATTCTCACTACATGTTGCATTTTTACTGATATTAATCTAACAATATGCCCACCCAATGCAACCCAAATTACAAAACATAACTTGATGAACCAGATCTTTTAGCAAATCTAAAAGATACTGCTAAAAGGTGACCAAATGAGATTTACTACCAGCTGCTGCTTTTACTTTTAGAATGCCTTTTTTCAGTCTCATTAGGGTCTCTCAGAAGTGTCATAACAAAGTAACTTTCAATTAAGCTAGACAAAAAGAATCTACTAGATCCTTAACCATTATGCTATTGGTCTGCTTTCCTCTACCCTTCCTTCAATTACTTGTCATCAATGCACTCCAAATATATAAAATATTATTCTAAAAACTTTAATCAAAATTTCTCTCTTCCCTACCAGATACAATTTGGCCTCAACACATACTGAGATTCTTGAGATGGAAATTAATTTATCCCATATCACCTTTCCATATATTTAATCCCCTATAGGAAACTTGAATTAAGGGCAAATTTTTTGTTGCCTGCCTTTGTGTTGATTTTTATATTATCACTTAAAACATGAATGATTGCAGTATATATGACTGACTAATTCTGAATGATGATAATAGGGAAATCTCTCTTCCTCTTGTGGTAAACTCACTGATAATTTAATTCTTTCTTTCCTCTCCCCCATCAGAGATATGGGGCTTTATAAGACATGGAAGATTATGATTGATTACAATATTGTAATGGAATGAAACAGAAGTTGGGTGATTGGCCATATAATATTAGTTAAAGGCATCGTGCTCTGTTCTATATTCTTTATTTCTAATATAACTATAAGAGATTTTATACCGTTATAATTTGAAATGGCAAAGTCAGTTAAATATAAATTTTTTATAGAAAATCCACATGTTTTTAATAGGACCTGTTTTTAAACAACTATAGTTAGTGAACTAGGTGCACCTATAGTTAGAAACACATATTCAAGGGCTGATATTTCAGAAATGCTGAACCTCCATTTCTAATGGAAATTTAGGGACCTGAAAGCACATAATGCTTTTTAATATCAAATCTTTTATGGAGATGGACATTAAAACTTTTTTCTTCTGGCATTTAACATGAAACTCATTTGGAGCGGTGGAGCACAAAGCAGAAAAACTTAACCTAAGGGTTCCCTCCTAACTAGAGAAAAATGACTCAAAGCCACTGGTTTACTTTCCTAGTCCTGAGGAAGTAGGCATGTTCTGTGCTTAAAAGTATTACCTGCCTTGCTATGTTAGGTAGAAGTGATGAAGAGAAAATATCACCATCTAAACTAGTTTAGCTATGCCAACAAATGCCATACCTGAAATCAAAGAATTATGGAATACAAGAATTATGCAATCAAAGAAACTCCTTCTGCTGGGATTATTATCCAAGATGGCATAATTCAAATTGGTTCTAGCTTCTTTTTCTAGCATGGTAGAGCTGGAAAACCCTTGTCAGCAGAGGTGATGCCATATAGTAGCCTTAACATTGTTCTAATTTACCCTGGCTACAGCCATCTGATTCATCATCTGCCATATAGTCTACCCTCCTCCCTTCCACTCATGATTTATCTTGTGCCCCTTTCTTCCCTTATGAATGGAGTAGGAGATACAGAAAATGACACACAAATAAATATGCAATCACCTAAGAATTTCTATATCAAGGCACTTCCTGCTTTAGACTGCCCAGGTAGTACAGCCATGTTGATATGGGGATTAGAATGGCATTAGGGAATTCCATTCTGGATGAGCTTGGCTAAATACCATTTTATACCCAGTAGAGGGTCTTTTAAAACAGTGAGGCCCGCTTACTTCTGGGTCCCCCCTTCCTGGGACCATGTAAGGGAGGAGCTATGGAAAATGAGTCAGCTTTGCCCACACAGCTAAAGAGGTAACAACACCAAGGGAGCAGAGAGCAGAAGGTATTTTAAAGGGCCTTCTCCCAGGCATATAACAGTGCACCTCCAGAATGGGGTTCCTTAACCCCAATTCAGGGATATGCTAATCTTTCCTCAAGCAACATATGAATATGTCAAGGTGACTGGGTTTTTTTAATATGGCTCTGGTGATCTGTATAATTTGATCTTTACATTGGTAAATACCAGTGGAAGAAGAGGAGACAAAATGAGATAGATAGAGAGGTACTATAGGGTCAAGAAGACACAAGAGAAAACAACTAAATATACCATTGAAATAAAACTAGGGTGCAGAAGGCAATGTAATAGTAAGTTTCATCATTTAAAAGTGGTGAACAGAAACCAAACAGCTTTCTGGATGATGTACAAACAACATTGAGGATAGAGGTGATGACCATTTGCACACTTCTGATCAAGTTCATGCCCTGTCTTTGGGCAATGTTAAAGTTTCTCTACCAGAAATTACTTTGATCGTAGGCCTTTGAAAGAGAAAAATAACTTTGTTTTTGCCAAATGGCAAGAAGTTTCAAAAACGTTTCTTGGGGTGGTGGGGAAGAACACCAGGGGTGTGCAAAGCTTTGGTCACCAATTCAATTCGGAAAAGATTCAGCCCGATTCAGAGGCAGAATCACTGAATCTGAATCAAATTGGGAAACAAAAACCCCCCCTCCAAATGGATTCAGAGCCTCCGAATTGATTCAGAAAAGATTTGTAAAAAGATTCAGAGATTTGGAAGGTAGTCCTTCAAGGGAACAGAAACTGAGAAGAGGGAGAGGGAGCAGAGGGGGAAAGACTGACATCGGTAGCTGGCCAGTGACTGTGATCTTTCCCCGAGTCCCCTTCCAAACACAGTGCTCTGGGGGAGGGACGTAGAAACAACATATAAGCCTCTGTCTGCAGCCTTTCTGTCCCTTTTGTGAGATGTTTCAGCCTGAGCAACAGTGTCTGAAAGGTACTTCTGGACTGGCTTGGCTTCCTAGTCAGTCTCTTGCTGGTCTATCTTCCTGGAAAGGATTGGATACAGCTTACTAATTACCCTTGCCTAAAATCCCTCTACAATCAATTTCTTTCAACTTATTCCTTCCCCAAAAACCTTTTATTTGTTCTTGGGTTTTTTTCCCCCCACACTTTAAAAGAAAGCTGTGTTTTCCCTGACAGTGTGATCCATCACTGTTCCGGAAAGCACATACATTACACACACTCACATACATACACAGAGAATAAGAAGAGATATTAATATTAATAATTACACACACATACAGTAAACAGAGAAGTCAGACACATACAGTAATCAAAGAAGAAGAATATCCCCTTTCCCCCTACTCCAGCCTGTCTGTCTCACCCCCTGACTCCTCCACTTCCATTTTCACTGATTGACTTCCTTGCCTGCATTTCATGCCAGCCTCTGGCTTCTTTAGTAGTCCTTTTATCGAGGAAGAGCACATCCACACCAACTAGATGGTTCCTCAGCCTGACAAAAG
Organism: Alligator mississippiensis; assembly: GCF_030867095.1. NCBI lineage: Eukaryota > Metazoa > Chordata > Crocodylia > Alligatoridae > Alligator > Alligator mississippiensis. The sequence goes on along the minus strand of NC_081824.1, from coordinate 186,867,816 downwards.
GTTTTTAAACCCAAAAGCTTGCAAAGAAGAATTTCTCCAACTAGTCAAAATGTCTCCAATGTTTCAAGTTTTGAAGCAGCCCAGTGGTGGGAAGCAGGGGAGAGCCAGAGCTATGCTTCAAGCAGCCCTGCAGCCCTATGGAGCTCAGCCCAGCAGCGGGAGGCGGAGCACAGCTTGAGCTCCCAAATTATGGCAACACAAGTGAGCTTAGAATGGGGATTTTTAAGTAAAGATCAGCCTAAGCAAGAAAGTGTTGTACCATGTTCAGACTTATTGTAGCTTCTCTTTGCTTGAAGAGATGGGTATAGTATTGTGTTGCTTCCCGAATGAGTGAAAATCTATGGAGCACTGAGTTTACTTTGGAAGAACCAACATTGATCTTTTAGGATGTTGAATGTTACTTCTATATCTCAGGGGATTCCTAACCTAGAACAGGGAATCCTGTGACTATCATAATTATGTTACTTACTAATTTGCAAAGAAAATATTGTGTGCATTTACACAGTTAAAAATATGAACATTATGGTTCAGTGCTTAAGGGAACTGCTCCTACAAAAAAAAGTGTACATCCAAAAAAGCTTCAAAATGAACGTGGCCAAAGATACAATAAAATCTGTAAAAATATTCATACTGAAGCTGAAGACAGAGAAAGCAAACAGGAACAAAACATTATAGTACAACAGTTTGTGGGTTACTGAGGCCAACATTATCAAGGAATGTGCTTACTTCAGAAACCAAAATCATAATAAACATCACACTGAGCAGTTTGTTCCTGACAGACTGAAGATAGGGCTTAAAGCAGCAGCACAGGTAACAAGGCGGTTTAATAAATAAAATAGCACAAAACCATAGAGTGCTTTATAAGTAACAATCAATATTTTGAAATCAATGCTCTTGCAAATTGGAGCCAATGCAGAGGGGCCTTCACAAGGGTAAGATGATCTGTTTGATATGTTTTGGATCTGCAGAAATAAATCCATTTACAGGAGCAGGATGACTAAGTTAAAATATCAGTGCAATAGTCAAGCCTAGCTAAGGGAACGCCTACTCCTACTGTCAATATTTCAAACTGATAAAAAAGCTGACCAAGTGCTATCAAGACTGTGATGAATAAAAGAAAGCTTGGGACCATTAACATTAATGGGACTTGTGTGGCTAAATGCCCATATATTGTACTGAAAACTCACCCCCAAGGACTTAGAGATATTTTTTTTTGCTTATGCTTCCTCTTTTCCCTGCACATTGTATATAATTTGTTAAAAAAATGTTTGCAATGTAATATAAACTTCTAAAATCACCTCATATGATTGATATCCCATGGTTCTGGTAAAAAAGATGATAAATTACAGAGCTCACTGAGGCTGCCTGGAAGACTTGGGAAAACAGAAATGCCAGTTTTATAAACACACAGATAAAATTGGCTGATCTAATATCTTCAGGCAGAGAGTGCCTTAGCCTTGGGGCACAATTGACAAAGACTCTAGCACCTGCCATACACAATCTCTATTAGGGAATGCTTAATAAACTGGTACCATATGAGCACAGGGTGAACTTTTGCAGGAAGAGAGGAGTTCAGATAAGCAAGCAGTAGTGCTGAGAGAATGTATACACCTAGAATATTAAAAATAGTATAAGTCAGAGGAGGTGGGGGCAGGGAGGCCAGAGGTTGAAACTTGGCTCTTTGCTATTCTCATTATTATTTCTTGTTAAGCACTTAAAATGTGTTCAGTGCAGTACCAGATACATAAAGACAACAGGCTCTTTGAGGTAGGGGCAATCTACTTCTGCAGACAATGCATCACACACTTAAAGCTTTGGACAAAGACTCCATATTAGAACTTTTTAAATGCAAGTTTGGGAATGGTTGAGTAATGGTTTGTTTGTTTTTTCATTTGGAATACTATTTATAGACTTCACATAAGCAATGAGTATTAAGGAAGGACTGAACAATAGAATGGTTGTGTGATGAAGTAGTACTGTGAGACCAAAAATTATGCAGGAAAATGGTCCAAAGATTTGATACTGTCATTTAACTTAAACAGAAAATCCTGAAGAAGATTAAAATTGCTACAGACAGTAGGATTTGAAAGAACAGCTAGAAAAAAAACTGCAGTGGTCAATCCAATCCATGATTTAAATAGAGAAAGCAAGTAGGAAAAAAGAGATTGCTCTCTGGCAGTATTTCCCAAATACTGGAAAGAAAAAGTCTAGTATCTGTGGCACAAGACACAGATGCATGCCCTTTATGACTTCTGCAGAAAAATTAATATTTTTAAAAAAACCAATGAATTGGGACAACTTATACCACTTACAACAATTCTCAGAGTATTATTTTAAATTAGGACTCATTAGTAGGGACCTACCGAATTCATGAAGAAAGTAGGCTGCACAGCAGCTCCTTTAATTTTTCATATTCCTACACGTTCCCTCCCACCATTGGTGGAGTGGCCCCACCAGTCAGTCTTAATCGGCAGGGAGATGAAAACTGCAGTTTTAAATATGGCACCATTTTTGCCTCCTAGTTGGTCAGCACCAAGCAACAGAGCCACCACAGCCCCTCAGGCAGTCAGCAACAGAGGGGGGTGAATGGGGAACCTGCTAAATTAGATTTCCACCATGAATTCAGTAGGTCCCTACTCATTGGCTAAACTGAGGTTTTTAGCCACTGGTTTAGCTACATTCACTTTAGCTACATGCTATGTTGGTGTACCCACCTATTATAGAAATGTTTCACTGGTGACAAACATTATTTCAACAGGTTCAGCTAAACCTAAACTAGAAACTGAAATACATGCAAAGCATAAGACTAAATCTATAAAGTTAAAGGTAATATTTCCAAGCACAGACCCACCTCATCCTTTGTTTCCTACCTACAACATGACAGTCTGACCAACAAATGGAAGATTGCTTGAACAACAAAGCCTAGGATTAAAGGATTTCTAGTCTTGCATGTTTGCACTAGTAAGCCTACTAACGATATTGGGCATTGGGCTGTTAGATGGGCCATTTTAGAAAAAAATCTTGAGACTGCAAACAAATAACAGGAGCATCTCCTCCAAAGGTTCCAAATGTGAAGGAAACTGAGGTGCCTTTTTAACAGGCAAATACACAAAGGTAATAAGGAGTTTACTGGATAAGCTGCATGGTTGGGATAGATTTAGACAAGCTTTTGTGTATTCAGAACGTCCTTCCTCAGTAGACCCGAGGGAAAAAAAAGAAGAACCAAGTCTGCCAAGGAAGTATATTGTGAATACCCAAAAGCTTGTCTATCCCAACCATGCAGTTGGTCCAAAGAACAATGTCACCCATAGAAATGTTTGCCTCTCAACTCTAAAGTCTGACATTTATCTAACCAACAGGTAGGGATGGCAAAAAAAAAAAAAAAAAAATCACCTATTCTTGCACATTTATGTGCATTAAAACTTACCTAGAAGGACAACCTCTGTGATCAAAAAGTAGTTCAGGCTCTAGTCCTAATTGTTTAAATGTACTGAATCAAACAGCCTGTTTAAAACTATTGCTGAAGTCTCCAAAACAGACTTGCAGGTCTTGCTTATACTGCTGCTGCAGCCAGTAACAGGAACCGGTCTAAATGCCCCCAACCATAGGACTCTACTGACATGTTCCAGACCCTGGGTGGTCACCAGAAAAGTTTACTAATGAACTTCTGTGTCTGGCACATACCTGCAGAGTATATTCAGCCCCATTTTCCTTGACACAAGCCTCTGTGTGGCACATAGAAGTCCTTAGGCATTCCTACCCATCTTTCATTTATGATGTGACTTAATGTTCCCGTAATTTTGCTCATTTTAAAACCAAAAGAGTTGTAGTTATAGCTAATGCAATCCAAGCCAACCTAGATAGCAGCAGTTGGTGATTACCAGATCAAAGGCCTAAATCAAATCAATAAAGATAGCTCTTGTATATTGATTACCATCCAATCCTATAAAAATATAATTGCTTACCTTGAGAGGAGCAGTACAAGTGAAATGAACAGGTCAAAATAGGTCAATAATTATTTAAATTAAACTTACATCTTCCTTTAACCAATGGACTAACTCTAGCACACCCTGAAATGGTGGTAATTTACCAGTTTAAAGAGACATATTAACATGTCAGCTAAGGGTTTAGCAGTAATTGGGTCAGCAATCTTAAGAAGTCAAGGTTCCAGGTTGTCAGCTTCTCCATTTATGTTCTCAATTAATCTTAAGGTAATATGGATCTTAGGTCAGTAAGCACAGACCCAACCAACTTTGATCAAGCCTCATTTTGGGTATGCACAGTTGGATTAAAGCTAATTTTAGCATCCTTAGAAAAATCTCTCTCACTTTCTATGTTTTTTTTAACTAAAAAAAAATTATTAGTGTCAGACAACAAGTAAAATTGTTGACCTCAATGAATTCGCCCATATTTTTGTATACGACATTTCTCCCATCCAAATTAAATCTCTTTATACCATAACAACATTCCTGGACAAATCTTACATTTCCATTCTAATACTTATCATAACACTAGCATTCTGAATTCGCAGTCATTACTCTGCATTGTTATCTAAGGTAACAATTTTGTCAAACTACATTAGACTCAGAGATCATATATCAATTCCAATGCATCTCATAGAAAGCTGAAAGATACCTGTAAAGAAAGGGGAACTCTGAAACAGAAATTTATGATCCCACTTCACTACAAAAATGTCCATAAATTTGAAATGTAAATGTTTTGAGAAGTTTGTATTTATTTTCATAGTCTGAACACATAAAAAAGTATCTCCCAATAATTAAACCAACCAGGTAGCTCTTCAAAAATTCAGGTACTAATACTCAATATCTAATCAAATACATGCTGTAGTCTAACCTTAAATTCATCCAAATAACTAAACTGTGCTTGTGGAAAAAATATTAATGAACTGTTTGTTGAGATAGCATGTCATTCCTGTTGTCAAAAAACATTACTTACTACTTGTGTTTTGAGATTCCTATCAGGAGTTACAGCTTTACTATAATCTTTGGAGTATCTGTATATACCAGATACAGGGATCCTGGTTCTCTCTGTTTAAAAATCCCAAATTCTCTGATAAAAAAAACCCAGATTCTCTGATTAAAAACCCCAAAATCCATGTTTTTTCCAAAATTAAAATGAAATGCCATTATATATATATATATATATATATATATATATATATAGGTATCAGTCAAACACAGTGTTTTATTAATATACTTACAATTTTAAAGCAGTTTGGAATCCTACCAATGCCTCATTCATTATAATAAAATAAATTCCAGATACCTATATATTTTGGAATTTGATTTTGGGGTTTTTTTTTATCATAGAACAGGGGTTTTCAACCAGGGGTATGAGTACCCCTGGGGGTAGTTTGGAAGGCCTCAGGGGGTACCCAACAGTGATGCAGAGTACTTGCTGGTACTTCCAGGTTCACCATTGGCACTTCTGGGCCTGCGCCCCCACCCGCTTGTCGACCGACTGCTGGGGGACCCCCTCCCCTCTTCATACCCCAACCAAAAAGTTTGAAAACCCCTGTCATAGAAAATAAGAGCTCCCCCTGCCTCCTTTGCTCACCAGAACATGGATCCAGCTGAAGCTGTGCCCCCCCGGCTGCTTTATGGTGCTCAACAGTGCTGATATGCCAGTGTCCTGCCCCCTCCACTGCCCCTCACTCCCAATCCATAGCCCCCTGGCCCTGCCAGTGCCCCTCACTTCTTACCCATATTTCCCTACCACCCCAGCCCTACTATTGCCCCTCAGTCCCAACCCACTGCCCCCCACCCTGAGGCCCCAGTCCCCAGTGTATGAGGAAGGGGGTGGGTGTGTTGGGAAAGGGGGACACAAGTGCTATGTCAGGGAGGCAGAGGGGCATAGGCAATGCATCGGGGGGAGGTGGAGCACAAGCCCCACAGATTTCTTTGCCCACAAAGGGATGTGGGCCTGCAGCCTGACTGGGCCCACACTGGGCAAGAGTCACCTCTGTGGCCCAGCAGGTGGTACCTGGCACAGGAGGGAGCACCACGGTGCCATGACTGTCAAGGTGAGGTGCCCTTTACCCACCCAGCTGCAGTGGAGGGCACAGCTACATGCCACTGCAGCCGCTGTGCCTCACCTTGGTGACCATGGTGGCACAGTGCTCCCTCCTGTGCCAAGTCCTACCTGCTGGGCTGAAAAGGTGATTCCTGTCCAGCCCAGGTCCAGCTGGGCTACATCCCTGTGCCCTGTGCCCCACACCCCATGGTGGGTGCAGAAATCTCGGGGGGCACATGCCCCCTAGCCCCCAACACATTGCCTGTGCCCCCCCACCTTCCATGCATCACCTGTGCCCCCACCCCCATAGACTTCCCTGGAGGGAGCTGTGGGAGCTGCTCTCCACCACACTGCCTGGCTGCCACATGCATATATGCATGCACAAATGCACATGGCACCCCGTACCCTATGTGTTCCATTTCCCTCCACCGCTCCCGGCCTCCTGTAGCCCCTTGTAGGCTGGAACTCTGCCAGTCTACAACAGGAAACCTACAGTTTCCCATGTTTTCCTTCTTTAAAGGAGAAAATCTATGTTTTGCCATGTTTTTCTATGTTAAATGGAAAACTCAGATCCCTGCAGATAACTAATAGTGATTTAACCAAACTTATGCAAAGCTGAAAGAACATGGTAATTTATTAAAAATATTGTTAATAATCAAAGATACTGTAGGAACTTCTTCACTCTTATTACAGGATAAAATGATATTGTAGACAGAGCTGGCAATAATACCTATAGTTACAGTTGCCCTCTTCTTTACAGTGTTCAATTGTTTATATTTTTCTTGAAATGTAATGAAACTAAAGTTTTCTATAACCATATCTGTTTCAGACTAGAGATCTCCTGAAAGTTTAATCTAAAACAGGTTAGCTACTGCCAGAATGACTTTATGGAAAAATAAACCATTTTGCCAATTAAAAACAAACAAACAAACAAAAACTTACAATACTCCATTGAGAAGCTTTGGTACCTTCATGCTGTGGAACATAGACTGGAAATTTGGTAGGTGTCAGAGAGGTGCCTTTTACAGCCTCTGTGAAAATCCATTTAACAATCGCTTAAGGTATAAGTCTTAAAACAACGATTTGCACTTGCCTGAATAGACGTTAGAGAAAGGCCAGAAGGTAATTTCTCCAAAGATTCCAGCTGCACTATGCATTCTCCTGCTAAGTATTGCAGGAGGCAGGTAAGGCCTGCCTTTTGGGCAAATGGATTCTCTCCTGTCCTCTCAAGTTTCCTCTTTCCTTTTCTGTTCCCCTTCCCTTTCTCCTTCCCCACAGTGCCAGTGCCCAGCATGATGGAGGAGTTGCAAGGACAGAAGCAGAGAAGAAAGAAGTCAGGCCAGAAGTGGATACCATTGAGCTAGGGGAAGGATAAAAATAAAGGGGGCTCCCCTGGCCAAGAACAGGGAAAGAAAGGAAAAAACAGGGAAAGAAGGGAACAAGATGTTGGGATAGAAGCAAAAAGTTATAAGCACAAGAGAACATTCCCCTCAAATCCAGAATGAAACAGAAAATTCCCAAGAGCTATCTAGAAAACATCTGTGGAGAGAGTGTTTTACAGCCTTCTAATGGCTGTTCCACAGAGCAGGGGTTGTCAACCAGAAGTATGTGTACCCCTGGGGGTACATTGGAAGGCCCCAGGGGGTACACGGCAGTGGTGCAGAAAAGTCACTGGCATTTCCGGTTTTGCCACCTGCACTTTTCATTTCGCTGCCAGCACTTCCAGTTTCGCTCATTGATTGGCTGCTGGGGAACCCTCACCCCCTCCCTGCTCATTGACCAGCTGCTGGGGGACTCCCTGCTTCTCGACCAGCCACCAGGAGTACACTGACCAAAATGGTTGAAAACTAGGGCTGTGCAAAGCTTTGGTAGCTGATTCCATTCGGAGGAGATTCAGCCCGATTCTGCAGCTGAATCTCCAAGTCCGAATCAAACTGGGAGATCCATTAAAAGGTCCAAATTGAATTGGAAGCCTCTAAATCGATTTGGAGAGATTCAGAGATTTGGAAGGCTTGCAGCAAACAGAAACTGAGAAGAGCAAGGGGAATGTGGTGATCTTCCATACAGACAGTCTTCGACTTATGACAGTTCGAATGATGACAAACGACATTTATGATCTTTATAAATTTCAACTTTACAATGGATTTTGACTTTACAATGCTGGACACAGCTTCCTCCAGCTGGTAAGTCTGTTGTGGTGGGCGGAGGGGGAAGGGAAGGGAAGGGAAGGGAAGAGGCGTGAGGGGGGCAGATCAACGCCCCCACAGCGAGGGAAGGATTGGGGCTGGGACAAGCTGCCCACCTGGGGCAGGGAGGCATGGGACTTGGAGAGAGGAGCTCCCACCACTGCGTGACACCACGCATTGCCAGTCTGGGAGCTACTCTTCTGGTGGCACTTCTGGCAGTTCTTGCCACCACCCGGGAGAGCATGGGAGCAGGCGTGCCCCCCAGACCTGCTCTGGGTGGGCTGGGATGCACTCCATAGGGTGGGCAGAGTCAAGGCTGTACTCTGGGAGGTGAGCTCCAGCTGCCTGCCACTGGGTTGCACTCCACGGGGTAGGTGGACCTTGGGCTCCACCCACCCTGCTGCTGTACTGTGCTCTGCAGGGTGGGCAGAGCCAGGGCTGTGCTCCAGGAGGCTAGACCCAACCACCCACTGCCAGGCTGCATTCCATGGGGAGGTCAGAGTGAAGGCTGTTCTCTGGGTAGTTAGCCCCAGCCTCAGCCAGGAACTCAGCCCTAGCTCCCCCTGCCCCACAATGTGAAGCCTGGCAGTGCGGGATTACCATCCTGAGTGCAGTACTGGCTCCACCAATCCTGTGGAGTGCAGGCCAGCAGCGGGCGGCTGGGGCTAGGCCCCCCAGAGTCCAGGCCTGGCTCCACCCACCCTGCGGAGCACAGCCTGGCAGCGGGAGGTTGGGGCTAGCCTCCCAGAGCACAGCACAGCCCGCCCCATGCAGATCTCAGGTCACATGCCCACTCCTATGCCCTCCTGGACCAGCAATGAGAGCTACCAGAGGAGCCACCAAAAGAGCAGCTCCCAGACTGGTGGCACGTGGTGGCACGCAGTGGCGGGAGCCTCCCTCCCTGAGTCCCATGCCCCCCACCCCAGCTGGGCATCTTGTCCCAGTTCTATCCCCAATTTCTCCCTCACTGTAGAGGCATTGATCTGCTCCCCAACACCAATTCCCTCCCCCCTCCACCCACCACAACAGACGTACCAGCTGAAGGCAGCTGTGTCCAGCGCTGTTGAGGCTTGCCTGTATAGTCTATGGCCAAATCTCCAAATCAGCACTGAATCTCTGAATCTGAATCAACCAAATTGAATTGGGAGATTGATTCAGATCACTGAATTGAATCACTGTCCCTCTGAATTGGCTGAATCTGAATCTGAAGCATATACCTGCTGCTTCACACAGGCCTATTGAAAACCCCAGACAAAGAATGATAAGTTATTGCAGACATCAGTGAGTAGTAGATTACATGCCACTGTTGTGTTCAACATGTAGCCCAGGTAACTTGGGTATATACTTCCCTTCTCCAATTGAAGGGGATTGTTAGCTGGCAGGTGTGCTGTGGGGTAGGAACTGCAGACTGCTCAGTTTCCCTCCGTCCCTATAGAACCAGGCCAGGACAGTCAGGGGACTTAACTCTATACAAATTTATTTACATTGAGTTATTACAAAGGAACGTGGATATAAACATATGTACAATATATATATATATATTTATAAGATATCTAAACCAGTAACATAAACAATACCCTCTGGGTAAATGACATTAAACCTTATACCAGTGCTCCAGATACAGGTAAGTCACCAGTAGGCATCTGATCTGAAACAGATAAACCGCAAAGATAAACAATCCTGAGAGGATACCCCAATGCCCTTGGACTTTTCCCAAGCCCTACAAAGAAGCTGCTAACTTAAGGGGGGCCCTCTCAGTGGGACCTCCCCTTTGAGGAGTCCTTAACTAACCAGGGTGGGGATTCCCCTCCCCTCGGGGAATCCTCTTTTCCCTGCAATTCACGGCTCCCAGGCCTGGAGGGTGGTCCTCGTCCACTGTGCCAGGCTGCTCTCTTGCCTGCAGTGGGTTTCAGTGGGGGGTTGATGTCCCCTGGAACAGGGCTCCACTATGCAGGGCTTTTGGGGCCTCTGGCTTGGCCCTGTTGGCTGGCTCAGTAGCCTGATCACTGTCTGGACTCAACCTTTTGCTATGGGTCGGAGGCCTGGGCCGCCTCATGCAGCACTAGGTTCAGTCCACTCCTGGACCATCCATGCAGCACCTCCTGAACCGAGCTCCCAGCCTTGTTTCAGGGGTTGAGGACCTGAGCTGCAAAAGCACTCCAAATGTCCTACTCCATGCACCAGCCTGTGCACTGTGTCTCTGGCCACACACCAGAGGTTGCAGACCCAAGCTGCCTCATGCAGCTTCCAGGGTCTGGACGCAATGTGCCATGCTGCACATCGAGAGCCTAGCTGCTAGAGCCGTCTGCCATTCCTCACTGATGGAAGTCTTCAGGGGCACTTTCGGGCTACTGCTTCGCCCTGCTTTGCAGCTCTCCTCAGCTCTTCTAAGCCCCACTGTTCTCTTCTCTCTCTCCTGGATGTGCTTCCCTCATGCTGGGCATGCAGATCTTTTTATATGCTCCGGGGCTCCTCCCCTGAAGTCCTCCAGACAATTTTTAATCAGGTCCACGGGGGGGGGGGGGAACGGGACTCCTCTCCCCTCCCCTCAGGAAAGGCGTGTGACTGAACTCCTCTGGCTGCCTCCTGACTAAGGGATGAGCTCCACCCATCAAAACAGCAAGATTTCAATCCTAGGACTCAACCCAAGCTCCAAAACCAAGCCTGCTACAAACAAAAAAAAGTCCCAGTCCTGTTCATATACATGCAAACATAGTTCCATGGATGGAATTTCTTGACCATGTTCTTTTTTCTTTTAAGCAGTCTTTAAGAAAAAATTGTAAAAGGAAATCAATATTGCAAAATCAAGCACTCAGAAGGGAGGAAATGCCATATTATGATTGACTGTGCAACCTTTATTAGACTCCTGTGTATGCATAGCTGATTACCAGGGATCCTGGTTTTCCCTGATTAAAAAAAAGGCAGATTTTCTGATAAAAAGCCCAAAATCTGTGGTTGAAATGAAAGGCCACTATATATTTAGGTATCAGTTGAACACAGTCGTGCTGTGAGCACTGGTGCACCCCCTGACAGGCAGCATTCCCTGATTATGTGATGGGGGGGTGGGCAGGAGCACTGGTACCCCCATGAGAGAGCCGGACGGGGAGTGAGGGAGCCAGGAAAAGCACTGCTAGCACTTCTGGGCACACCCCTGGCCCTTCCGGGCATGCCACTGGCACTTCCAGGTTAGCATGATCCAGCACAGGGCCCCCTAGTCCCCAGTCACTGACTGAAGGCACAAATCGCCCATGGTTGAACACAATGTTTTCTTGGTATATTTACAATTTTAAAGCAATTTGGAAGCCTACCAGTACCTCAATAATTATAATAAAATTAATTCTAAATACCTATACATTTTGGAATTTGATTTTGGGTTTTTAATCATGAAAAATCAGAACTCTCCCTGCCCCCTTAGCTCACAGAATACAGGTCCAGGGCCCTAACTCTCCACCCACAGCTCCCTTTCCCTGATCATGCCCCTCTCCCCTCACTCCCCCCCACATCCTCGTGGCCCTTCTGGTGCCCCTCACTGTCCCCCCATCCCTATCAGAGGGGAACCCCAGCTGCCAGGGCTATGGGGCCAGGAATCCAGGCCTGGCCCCCTCTACCCCACTGCCTGCTGATGTGGGCTTGGGCATGGTGGGGCCAGCTCTTCACTGCTGCACACACTTCTGGGGGGGGCAGGGGAGCCCTTGCCCCCCAGATCTTTGTGTAGGATGGGGGTGGGCATGGACTGCCTGCTGCGGGCTTGGGCTCCTGCCCTGCTTCCCTCCCCCAGGGCCTCCACAGCCCAGCAGGTGTAGCCCAGCCCCACAGGGCAGAACGAGATGGTACAGGAAGCTCCCTACTACTGCCCTGATGAGGAATCCCCTGAGTGCACAGCAGCAGTGAAGGGCACAACCCTGCACCACTGCCCCCACTGCTGCTGCGCATACAAGGGAGATGTCGCCAGGGCAGCACAGAGCTCGTAGCAGCAATGACAGTCCTGCTGTGCCCTGCAGTGCTGGGTCACACCCTTTGGGATGTGAAGGCCCTGGGGGAGGGCAGCAGGACAGAGAGCCTGAGCCCATAGCAGGCAGCCTACCCTGCCCCCACCCTGTCCACAGATCTGTGGGGCACAGGCCCCTCCTGCCCCCTGGGTGTGCATGCAGTGGTGGGGAGCTGGCCCCACCCCTCCGCCCCCTGACAAGCTGCCTGTGGCCCCATTCCACTCCCCACCAGGGCTCTGTGGCCATGCATTGTGGCCCCAGGCCCCAAGCACCATGCATTACCCAGCTATGTAGCAGCCCCAGCCCTAGCCCTACCCAACTCTCTCCCTAGGGGATCCTCAATCTCCCTACCCCCCCAAATTACCTGCAGGAGCTGCTCTCCAGGCTGCCTGGTGGCCATGTGCATATACATGCACATGATGCCCCCTGCCTGACCGCCCTCCTCCCTCTCCCTCCTATCCTCTTGAGAGAGTTCTTGAGAGAGCTCTTTGCAAAACTGCAAATTCTGCAGGATTCTCTGTTAAAATGAGAAATCCATGTTTTCGTCAGGTAAAGAGGGGAAATTCAAGGTTTTTTTTCATTTTTCCATATGAAATGGAAAACTTGGATCCCTGCTGATTACACAAGAGCATTTTTCTACAAGATAACTTATTCAATGGACATTTTTGTAGAACTGGAGAGCTGATATCGATCCCTGACTCTGCCAGGCATCCCTATACAATACAATACAAAAAACCTTCTATCAAACTTTTTATAGTTGTTCATTAGCTATGTGTACCCATGTTCTAGATGCCTAACTTTAGACATAAAAATGTCAGTTCTACTGAAATGCTAAGCAGTCACATCAGCAACTAATGTCAAAGGTGCTCTGAAAATAGGAAGTAATGAAAAATCAGTTTCTTGATATCTCAAATTGGGCACCCAAGTATTAGTATCCACTTTTGGACATAATTACCTTTACCCAAGTTCTTCACCATAATATGGAAGCAACTCCCTTTTGCCTTTCATAAGCGTCATTAAGACAAGCTTATGAACAAACATGAAGCATTTTGATAATATAGAGAATAATCTGGTAAAGAGATTGTAAAGTATGCTAAAAACATGAAATAAGACCATAAACTGAATAACGAGGCTAAGAAAAAAAAAAATACCGAATACCTGGTCCACCCCTTGCATAGGCCTTATAAAAATGCTAGAATATTATCATGTAATTAAAGAATACCACAGTGCACAATCTAAATGAGACATCCTAACTTTTAAGTCCTTTATTTTGAGCTTTTTTTTTAATATTGTTGTATGTAATCATATATAAAGCATTTTTCTACCAAATTACCACTGTCTAACCAATGATGGTCCTGACAAAATAGTATTATCTAGTCTGAGCTACTTGATTTTAGACCTTAAATATATAATCCTAAAAATCAGAATTTTAATTTCTCAAATTCTTTACACTGTTAGCAGTCAAAGTTGATAAGGCCCAACATACTTATACGTGGCATTAACTTGATATCTTTGAAGAATCAATTAGAAGGTGAAACTCTTCCTGATAATATTTGCATGAACATTTCCTGCTGATATTCACAACATAATCATAATCAATGACTGTCTTATGAGTCAGCTCAATACCTTGATCTGTAATTCCCTCTTGTTTGTTCTCTTCAAAAACCACAATGTAGGAATCAGGAAACCACATTTTAAAGGCCATTCAAAAGCAGACAACATTGAAAAGGATCAACGTCAGTAGAGCAAAATGTTTTAACTTCTTAGTATTATGTCTGTCATATTCCATCAAACTAATTAACAATCTAGAGTAAATTAAGTAGAATAAGACCAAGCATGGCCTAAGAGTCTTGCAGGGAGGCTCCATGTATAGACTGTCCCCATCCACATGAATATTTATTTCTATAGTCTCATTACTCCTTTCTTCTGAACCTCGTGGAGTGTTCTCCACAGAGCCTGGGTACTGATGGGTAACATCCCTTTCCTAGACCTACACAATGTCTCAGAGAAAGATAATAGAACCCTTAATCTCCCAACTCATATGATCTTCCCATATTCCTTCTCTCTTTGCTGGGCAATCGATTAGGTAAATGGTGTCCTTTGTTCAGTTCAGTTCCAGGAGCCCTGTTGTCCTTTCTGCAACTTTATAATGAACAGTTTTATGTTTTATTCCCTGCCTGTCTCCCCACATCCTACACCCCTCCCTGCCCTACCCCCTGCACACTGGACTTCAGGAGGAGGAGTGGATTGCATAAAGAGATATAGGATATTAATGATGTGCCAAAACAGACCAGCCGCATGTAGCACAAGTGGCACATCCAAAGAGATGTAGCACAACTAAACAGAAAATGCAAGATAAAGGGGATTTAAATCAACATGCTATACTAGCTGCTTCTTTCTGATCTTACCACAACCTGAAAACATAAACACGCAGAAGTCTCAGAAAAGACAGGTTTGGTATTTAAAAAGACCTAAACGTAGATATCCTGTACTACCTTGTTTGTGTTTGAGGCCTGACACATTGACATGAGTATGATCTGCCTTCTTATCTAGTCTTTTACATATGCTCATAACAAAAGAAATATTTGCATGCTGTTTTTTCTAATGGAGGGTCACCCAGCATAGTTTACCTCAGTTAAACTCAGACTTGTAGCATTATTCTGAAAGTCATACAAAGATGAAGAGTACTACCTTCTCAATGTTGGTTTTAGTGGGGATAAGTAAGGAGAAGTAGCAAGTAGGCCTGTGCAAAGCGGTTACTATTCACTTTGGATTCAGATTCAGCCAATTTGAGGGACAGTGATTCGATTCGGTGATTCGAATCACTGTCCTGAATTGATTCAGAGACTTGGCTTCTGCTGAATCATCCAAATCTCTGAATTGCACCGGTCCCATCCCCTACCGGCTCTCCCAGCCCTGGCAAAGGCTGCCCCACCTGCCCCAGCTCCTGGCTCTTTGGAAAAAGAAGCACCGCCTCACTGGGTGCTGCAGGGTGGAGGGGTGATCCCCGCTGCCCCCTGCTGTCCCACACCATGTGGGGGGGCTCTGCCACAAGCCCCCCAACCCTCACCCTCTGTCCCAGCCCCCTCATGGCTGCCCCGCCTGCCCCAGATTCCAGCCCTTTACAAAAAAAACCCCACACTCACCGGCTCCTGCCCAGTGGGGGGGCAATCCCCGCTGCTCCTCCCACTTCCCTGCACTGTGTGGGGGGTTCTGCATGAGCCCCCAGGAGCCCTGAGGCTGCTGCAGCAGCTGGTGAGCCCAGGGTGTGGGGGTTTGGGGGGGGTTGGGGTTTTTTTTTCTTAATGGGCCAGAGCTGTGGCAGGCAGGACAGCCATGGGTGGATTGGGAGAGTGCGCAGGGGTCAGGGAGCTCATGGCAGAGCCCCCATGCAGCATCGGGCAGTGGGGGGCAGCAGGGATTGCCCCCCTGCCCAGCAGCACCTGGTGAGTAGGGGCTTTTTTTTTTTAAGGGCTGGGAGCTAGGAGGTGGGGCAGGGGGCTTGGTGGAGTGGGCAGGGGTCAAGGGGTGCTCAGGGTGGCTGGGCAAGCAGGCAGGGAATGGGGCCTGGAAGGGGTCCCCCCATGGTCCCCTCCTCCGTCCCCTACTTACTAGCTTGGAGTTCTGGTCCAGCTCCATGCTGCAGTGGGCAGGGACTGCCCGAATTGCTAAAGCTCTCTGAATCTTTTCTGAATTGATTCAGAGAGCTTCAAATCTATTTGGACCTTTTAATCAGTCCCCTGATTCAATTTGGGTTCAGAGATTTGGCCACCAAATCAGGCCGAATCTCCTCCAAATCAAATCAGCACCCGAAGTTTCACACAGCCTTAGTATCAGGAAGGAAAAGAAAAACATTTATTTAGAGGGAGAAAAAGAAAAGAAGAAAATTAGATTTTAACTTCTTCAGTAGCAATAATGTTATATAGTGGTACCTATCCCTGCTTCTGCAGTAAAACAGATTCTACCTGGATCATTTGTGCAGATATTAGAGGGGTATGAGGTATGTCATTCTAACAGATGACATAAAGGGAGCATCCAGATGAGTGCACACATGTAGTTTGTGACACCTCAAAACTGGTTGAGGCACTGTAAACCACACGCATTGCATGTGCAAGCATATGCCATGCTGCTAATTTGCAGCAGGACACCAAAATTTGACACCAGGAGCTCTTAAATTTTAACCTACAATTTACTTATGGCAGCATCAAATCCTTCCTAAGGGGAAAAAATGCAAGTTATGGTGTTTCTGTTGTGCACAGCAAGGATACCTAAAAAGGAAAATTAAAAAAAAGGAGAAATCATTATATCTTTTTTAAGTGCCTCGCAGAGTTCTTGGTTCCTCTAGAGTGCTAGGGTATTTTGAAATGAGTCATCTCTGCTCCATTTTCCTCTTGCAGCACAATCACTAAATGAAGACATACAAAGTTGCTTCATAGCTAAATATTCCTTGGTAGCAGAAACAGCCACAATTGGACTACTCAGTAAGAGGCATTTAGATATATTCAATTGCCATCCCCATGTTGAATATAGGACTTCAAAGCCATTTTTCCTTTTTTCAGTTCCATCATACATTAGTGAGGTGAGTTTGGTCTGAACTTCCAGCAGCACCTGCAGTTCCAGCATCAGGTGATAGTGCCCATTGATCATCTTCAAAGCTCAGATGCTCAGGTGTTTCCTCTGCTATATCCATTTCCCACTTGCATCACCTATTTATTATCACTAAAGTTGATTTGAATGAGGGTCCATATGACACCTGCTATGTACCTGGGTCTCACATACCTATCCTGTGTGATGCTATGGGCTTCTGGTTGTGCACTGTTTCTACCCTTCCTAATTCTTATTCATGAAATTCTCTTTTGTGGCAACTTCTGTTACTTCTTTCAAAGTCACCCTCTAAATGATCTCTCTCTGTCTGCCTTATATGTTGTTTTTCATGAAGATCCAGCTCATACTTAGGAGGGTGAAAGAGAGGGGAAATGGAAAAAAGGGAGAAGGAAACAAGGTAATGAACCACCACAATAAGAGTCCCAAAACAGAATCATGGAATCACAGAATCGAAGGACTGGAAGGGACCTGTAAGATCATCAAGTCCAGTCCCCTGCCATGGACAGGAAGTTATTGGGTTCAGATGAGCTCAACAAGGTGCTTGTCCAGCCTCATCTTGAACACCTCCAAGGGTGGTGACTGCACCACCTCTGCTGGGAGCTTGTTCCAAATTCTGGTGACCCTTACACAGAAAATGTTTTTCCTTATACCCAGTCTGAATTTATATCTCTATCAGCTTATGCCCATTAGTCCTCATCCTCCCTTGAGGTTCCTTTCTGAAGAGTTGCTCCCCTAGATCTTGATGCTCACCCCTGACATATTTGTAGGCAGCTACCATTACATCTCAGCCTTCTCTTACTCAGACTGAACAGGCCCAGGTTCCGGAGTCTTTCCTCATAAGGCATATCCTCCATGCCTTTAATCATATGGGTGGCCCTTCTTTGTACCCTCTCAAACTTATCCACATCCTTCTTGAAGTGCAGTGCCCAGAACTGGAAACAGTACTCCAGCTGTGGCCTCACCAATGCCAAATATAGAGAGGAGTACATCCCTGGATCTACTGGCAACACATCAGCTGATGCATGCCAGAGTTATATTTGCCCCTGTGACAACCTCACTGCACTGTTGGCTCATGCTCTTCTTCCACTTGATCATGACCCCCAGGTCTTGCACAGATGCTGCGTCAGCCCGTTGACCACCACTCTTTGTGTAGTTATGGTGAAGGTTCTTCCTACCCAGATGAACCTTGCACTTCTCCCTGTTAAACCTCATCTGATTTTGTTCTGCCCATAAATCTAGTATGTCAAGGTTGTCCTGGATTTTTACCCTATCCTCTGATATGCCCATGTTTCCCCACAGCTTGGTATCATCTGCAAACTTAATCACTGAGGTTTCCACCCCAGTAATTAATAAAGATGTTAAAGAGCACGGGTCCAAGCACCAATCCCTGGGGGACACCATGGGAGATGGCCCTCCAGGGTGAGACCATCCCATCAATTACAACTCTCTAGGAGTGGCCTCTAAGCCAGTTGTCCACCCACCTCACTATAGACTGGTCCAGCCCTGTACCCTCCAGTTTGTTTGAGAAAATTCCATGGGAAACAGAATCAAAGGCTTTATTGAAGTCTAAGTAAATGACATCAACCTTGTGTCCCTCATCCAGATGGTTAGTTACCTGCTCATAGAAGGACACAAGGTTTGTCAAGCATGATCTACCCTTGACAAAGCCATGCTGGTTGCTTCTTAACACCCCATCAGTTACCAGCTTGTAACTGATGGCCTCCTTAATACATTTTTCAAAAATTTTACCCAACACCGAAGTCAGACTGACTAGTCTGTAGTTTGCAGGGACATCCCTCTTCCCTTTCTTAAAGATGGGCACCACATTGGCCCTCTTCCAGTCATCTGGGACCACTCCCAAATTCCATGGCTCTTCAAACAACTTTGCTGCTGCTGCTATGAGCTCAGCCAGTTCTTTCAGGACTCTCAGATGCAAGTCATCTGGCCCAGAAAACTTGAAAACATCCAAGGTGTTGTAGGAGATCCATCACCTTTTCAGGACTGATTTCATGTAGTCTGCTGTCTCCCCAATTCCCTGGGCCTATGGTCAGGTGAATAGTAGGGCTGTGCAAGGCTTTGGGCAGAGCTTTGTATCTGGAGAAGCTTCAGATGCTTCAGGGTCTGAAGTAGCACATCCGGGCTGAAGCACTGGCCTCGTTCGGCTTCCCAAAGTGGTTCGGAGCTCCCGAAGAGCTTCAGAGCCGCCTCAGAGATCCAGCCATAGGGTATAATGGGGAAACAATAAAATATCTATAACTTTGTTGTTTTTTGTCCGATTTGGATTAAATATTTAGGGGTGGTAGACTCTGCATAGAGCACAAAGCCTGCCAAGTTTCAAGACAATCAGTGCAGGGGTTTGGGGGGAACAGTACCCCAAATTCTTGAAAGCAAAACTCATGTCACATCTAGGTGTTACAATATAGTGGGGTGAAAACTGCGGGAGTGGTAGCTCTTACTGAAGCCACAAATCCTGCCAAGTTTTAAGAAGATCGGTGCAGGGGTTTGGGGGCAACTGTACCACAAATTCTTGAAAGCAAAACTCCTGTCATGTCTATGCGTTACAACACAGGG